>NW_024070203.1:81638806-81880272 GCF_014754425.2 Oryx dammah
GGGCGGGTCTTCATCATGGCGGTGGGGCGGGGCTTGATCATGGCGGCGGGGCGGGACTTGATCAGGATCGAGAGGGTGGCTGGGCTTGGTCAGCCCGTGACTGGGGTGGGATTTGTGGTGAACCACCAGCCCCTGCGTCAGCTGACGAACAGAGACAATTCCTCTCACATAATCTTCTGGGAAAGGAAACTCTGAACCCTGAAGCCAACTTGGTAGCCGTCTGATGATAGCTCAGTTAAGTTCAGTTCAGTCGCTCAGTCGTGTCCGACTCTTTGCGACCCCATGAACCGCCAGGCCTCCCTGTCCATCACCAACTCCCGGAGTTCACCCAAACTCATGTCCATTGAGTCGGTGATGCCATCCAACCATCTCATCCTCTGGCGTCCCCTTCTCCTCCTGCCCTCAATCCCTCCCAGCATCAGGGTGTTTTCAAAAGAGTCGGCTCTTTGCATCAGGTGTCCAAAGTATTGGAGTTTCAGCTTCAGCATCAGTCCTTCCAATGAACACCCAGGACTGATCTCCTTTAGGATGGACTGGTTGGATCTCCTTGCAGCCCAAGGGACTCTCAAGAGTCCTCTCCAACACAAATCAGTCTTTCTCACTGAGCCCATCCCATCCCCCAAGCTCTGTATCAAGCACTCAACATGCACTTGATCCTCAGGACAGCTGTCTGAGTTAATGTTAATATTCTTTCCTCACTTCATGTAAGGAGGAATTTCGAAGCTGAGGTAAGCAGACCCGACCCAGGTCATTCAGCTCGTAAGTGGCAGAGCCGGATCTGGACCCCGGGTCTGACCCGAGGGCCCCCGAGCCTCAGTGAGTTTCTTCATGTGGGAATGACCACCACGCGCTAAGCCCGATTTAGTCGTCTTTTGCTTCTGTTCCCACAGGCAACACAGACACTCTGGAACAGTCTGTGGTCTCACTCTGGTTTCACAAAACAGGGAAGAGGCCTTGTTTAAGGTCTTTCCCCTTTGGGAGTGTGGGAGACAGGCACCGCGCCCTCCTTCCCTGCCCCCACTCCCCGAGCGCCGTGTCTGCAGCGGCCCTCCTCTCGCTGACCCTCAGGGCGAAGGCAGGAGATGGCATGTCCAACTCTGCAGCTCTTCAAGGGAAAACCACAGGCTGGGGCTGCCACCCGCCCCCTCATCAATCCATCTTGTAGCATCTATTACTACTGCTTTTCTGCTCCTTGACTTTTAAAAGAAAGGGTATTTCCAGGTAGCTGAGGAGTGAAGACTTATCAGAGGGTGGCAGGGAGCCAGCTCTTCTCGAAGTGCCCCTGGCGAGTTGTGGGCAGGGTGAGGGCCTGGGATGCAGCCCCCAGATTCTGCTGGAGCCTGAGGGCAACCGCTCAGAGGCCCAGCCCTGGGGGTGGGGGTGGGGGTGGGCACGTCTGGGAAGGCCTGTTTGTTCTTCGGTGACCAGAGAAGGCTGCAGTGCACATCTGGATCGAATCAGCTGTCAGGAGGTTACTAAACACTGAAATGCCCACAGGAGATGTCGTTGGCTTGCCAGCTCAGAGACAGGTTGGAGGTGTGTGTGTTTTGCCACCCTGGGGCATGGCATTGAATCAGAAGGGTTTTGTTTTTTTTTTTTATTCCACAGATTGCCTGGAAGTTGGCTTTCCAGGCTATAACATTGTTTGGACTTTGAATCAACTGGTTCTTTTCAAACAAACTCCTCCTTGTGGCCAAGATTTCTCTCCTTTTGCCAAGGGAACAACTCCCTCGGGGATCCTGACAGGTCCCTCTGTAAGTGCTGGAGATGAGTCATGGGGGAGGGGGTCTGGCTCCAGGGCTGAGGGCTGGGGGTGGGGTGCTGGAGCTGGGTGGGCAGCTCTCAGGTCACAGGCCTGGCTTCACCCGCCATTCTACTGAGAAAGGCCTCTGTCTTGCTTTTCTGAGCCACACTTTTGTGTAGCTGAGAGGGGCCTAATTGCCCAGGGATGTGACATTTTTCAGTTGCCTCGGGCTGGATAAGCTTCCTGTCAATGGAGTCATACCAGGTATAACACTGCCTGCTGCGGGGATACTGAGAGGGAGAAGACAGAATCCCTGCCTTCTAGAATGGAATACTCCAGTTGGGAAGATAAGACAGACATCTTCAGTGAAATAAGACTTAAATGACAGAACAAGCGTCATCCTGGGTTGGGACATGGCTAACTGAGGAGACGCCAGTGACTTTAGAAGAGGAGCTGAACTTCCTGTGGTTGTGAGAAGGAAGAAGGTGGGATGAGGTGAGGGGTGGGAGAGCTTCCGCAAAAGGATCTACCAGGCTGGACTTGAAAGACTTGGAATTTGGACAATTAGTTATAGTAATAGGGCTTCCCAGGTGGCGCAGTGGTAAAGAATTCACCTGCCAAGGCAGGAGACACAAGAGATGCAAGTTCAATCCCTGGGTCAGGGAGATGCCCTGGAGGAGGAAATAGCAACCGCTCCAGTATTCTCGCCTGGAAAATTCCATGGACAGAGGATCCAGGCAGTTACAGTCCATGGGGTCACAAAGAGTCGGACACGACTGAGTGCATGTGTATTCGGGTGTGCACGTGCGCACACACACACACACACACACTTTTTCTATTTTACAGATGAGAAAATTATTTCAGAGAAATTAAGAAACATGTCCAAAGTCACCCAACTGGTAAGAAGGGAATCTAGAATTTGAACAGAAGTGAGTCTTGTTCCAAATTCTATTTTTATCTTCTGGTGACTGTTGGGAGACAACTCTCCATGTGACTCTTGTTTCTGCTTGTCTTGTGAGTAAACTGACTGCTCTTTGTTCTCTATTATCTTTTTAAAGATGTTTGCACTGCATTCAGTCTTGGAAGATAACAGCAATGTCTTCTTTCAAAATAAGGGGCAGGCATGCTCACTGGTCATTACACAAAATTCAGGTTCCCTAAGCCCTGCCTTCCTCTCTGTTAGTGAAAACCACCGTGAGAGCAAGGGTTCACAGGTCCTCTTCATGCTGTGCTGTGGGGCTGGAGTTTTGGAAACCGGCGCCAAATGTGCTGATGTGCAGTCTGCTTGCTGCCCCGCGAGTAGTCAGCCCTTGGTCTCTGACCCAGGAGTCTCATGGCTTCTGCTGGCATCCATGAAACTGTGAGTGACTCAGTTGTTAGCTTGCAAGTGGGGCAAATCTCAGACCCTTCATAGTTTTTGACAGTGTGTGTGTGTGTGTTCCTGCCCTTGGAGCCTGACGTGGGGAGAAGGAAGGCCCTGGGTGAGGAGTGGAGCTTTGCAGGTCAAGCTGTGGAGGCAGGAAATGGAAGCCTTTCGCTGAGGATCGGTGTGTCTGTGGGTTTGTGCAGCTTGGAGGTTTGTGTGAGGGAGAGGTGGAAGGCAAGGATGACGGAATAAATTAGAGATAGCTTCTGAAATCCCTACAAATGGAAGACAAGAGGATTATGAGGAAAGATTGCCAGAAATATGGTTGGCGCCTGTGAATATTTCTTCAGTATTGCCTAGAAAGACCCTTTAATGTGGCCCGGCAGCAGTTGCTGACAGCATACTCACAGTGCCTGGTACAAGGAGGGCCCACACCTGGTCCTGCCGTGATTGTCTGACTCATGGTTTGCAGACCAGCTGTGGCGCTGATATTCCTGCCTCCTTCCCCATTTCTCCTCCCCAGGGGATCTGGGCTTCAGTTGGAAGCACTGAAGAAGCAGCATCAGCTCCCCAGTGGCTGGTGCAGAGCTGGTGTTTGATATACAGGGCTTTGCTGTCTGGACTGGTTGGTTGCCCGAACTGTAGCTAAGGATGGTAGCCTGCCTGGCACCCTCCCCTCTGTCAGCCAGCATGTACCCTGCTCATCTGACTCCTGCTTTTAGCCTTCTACTTCCTTGTTTACAGGTTCAGTCAGGCCCCAGCTGTTCTCTTTGCCTGCCCAGTTTGGGCTGTAACCTGCCAAGCTCCACCTGCCAATATTGGGATGGATAGTGGCAAAGATGGTAGATGGCCATCCAGTAAGAGTGGGAAACAGTGAGGGCTATCTGTACAACCTTCCCCACAGCAGAGCCTCCACCTAGGATGATGTCTCCTCTTTCCCTTTTTTCCTGGTTTGTGGATACATTCCTTCCTGCCCCTGCCCCTACTCGTGCCATAATGCTTTCCCTCGGTATGGAGACACACTTGGACTCTCAACTGATGGTGAAGTTGGTTCACAAGCTGCGGTGGGACCTGGACCTATGGAAGGGCTGGGTTGAGACAGAGCAGCTGTTAGAACTCTGGGTGCATCTCCTTGGTCTTCACCATCTCCACGAATGCCAGGCCTACTTCCAAATGCCAATACTGAGTCTCTTTACACAAGGACTTGCTTTGCTGTCAAGGCCCTCTTCTTCCAAGTGCCAGGCAGGCTAGAAATGCAAGGGCATGAATGCCTTCAGGAAACAGAGAGAAAAAAAAAAGAACTGAGTCTCACTGAGTTATAGTACAACTCAAATGGTCTATTGTTGTTCAGTTGCTAAGTTGCATCTGACTCTTTACGACTCATGGACTGCAGCACGCCAGGCCTCTCTGTCCTTCACCATAGGGTGGTCTGGTATGCTCATCTCTTTAAGAATTCTCTGCAGTTTGTTGTGATCCACACAGTCTAAGTCTTTGGTGTAGTCAATAAAGCAGTAGATGTTTTTCTGGAATTCCCTTGCTTTATCTATGATCCAACAGATGTTGGCAATTTGATCTCTGGTTCTTCTGCCTTTTCTAAATCTAGCTGTTACATCTGGAAATTCTTGATAATATACATGTAACTGGAGTCCCTGAAAGAGGACAGGGCAAAAAAACATTTAAAGAAACGGCTGCATCCTATTTCATTGTATTAATGAACTTTATTTAATTATTCCTTATTGTTGGTATTTAGGTTATTTTAAATACCATTAGAAATAACATTTTAATGAACACTCTTGTTCATATGTCTTTTACTGTATTTCCATTTCCTTGGGATAAATGCCTACAAGTGTGTATGTTGGGCCACAGGATATAAACATTTTAAAGACTTTTCAAACTTTACTCTTCAGAAACATTGACCCCATTTACCCTCCCATAAGGAGCCTGGAAGGTGTGTGTTACCTTATGTCTACATACACATTGGCTGAACTGTGCCTGTTTGATAGACAGAGTGGTATTTTTGTTGTTGCAAGGTTGCATTACTTTGGTTGTTACTGAAGTTGAACAGTGCTTTTATTTTCCATTTACAGAACTGTCTGCTCATGTCCATTGCCAACTTGAACTTTGTGTTATCCATTTTTTTTCTCACTGATATGTGATTTTTCTTTATAAATTAACTTTCATCTGTCATCTTTCAACTTTTCCTGTTTGTCATTGGCGTTATGGATCAGTTCCCATTGTGTTTTATGCTAATCATCTTTTTGACTGATAGTGCCAAAATATATTGATGTTTTCCAACCCACAGTTCACCTATCTGTTGTCGTATGCTATGCTAATGTTAAAGGTAATGAGGATAAAAGACCTTTGTTCAGTAATGACCTGGGCAAGAAGCACACATTCACGGCTGCTGTGCAAAGTGTGCATATCCAAGGATGCCAGCGTCCCCCCTCCTTCCCTCAGTGGGTGTCAGCATCAACCTTGGGATACTTTCTTATCATTCTCAGAAAGATGTTTTAGTGTTTTCCAGAGAACAGAGCCCGTAGGATCTGTATGTGTGCTGTCATGGAGACCAATGAGTCCAGGCTGTAAGGTGGGCCAGCAGGGTGGAGACCCAGGGAAAGCTGATGTTCCAGTTTGAAGGCCAGCAGAAAGAGCTGATGTTGCAGAGGAAGTCTGAGGGCAGTCTGCTGGAGAAACCTCTCTTACTCCGGGGAAGTTTGGTCTTTTGTTTTTTCAGTTGCTTTCAACTGATTGAATGAGGCCCATTCATGGTATAGGGGGCAATCTATTCTACTCTAGTGATTAAAATTGTAATCTATTGTTACAGTCTACCCATCTAAATGTTAATTTCATTCATAAAACACTCTCATAGAAACACCTGGAATGTTTGACTAAATATCTGGGAAATGCTGCCATCTATGTCTCATAACTGTATCTATCTGATCTAGAGATAACTGTTTTTACTTGTCTCTATATTCCCAGTACTTAGCACAGGTGGTGAACGACAGGTATTGGATGAAAGAATGACTGATTGAAGATGGACTGAAGATGCTCAGACACTGGGTACCAGAATTAGGATCAGAATTTACTTTCTCTGGAATTCAAGCCCTATGTGCCCCCTTCCTGATGCATCGACTTCTGGGTTTACAGAGGCATTTATAAAGGTCAGTCTTTCAGGAAGATTCTCTAGCCGTAGGGCTGACTCCTTCCTCAACTGGCTCCTGATACCAGTCAGGCTCTGCCTCTACTGTCTCAAGGCTCTTTATAAAGTCAAGCAGAATTATCCCTTAAACAATCTCTTCCTTTAAAAACCTCTGAATAATTAACAATGGAGAGGCTACTACTGGGGAAGAATAGAACTCTTTGAGGGCTGTGCTTTCACTTGCCTGTCCTGAAGCCTCATAGAGTAGAGAATGCCAGAAGAATATTGCCAAGATCTGGGACTGAAGTCAAGGTAATTAAATAAAATCTCAGACTCTTCCCAAGGAGTAAACATAACTTTTCATAAGAACTAATTGTTAGGAAATCTATAGGTACTTTTCAGATTTAAGAGGCTGATTCATGTTAGCTGGTGTTATTCTCTTTAACTGCTTCTCTTTAAACATATTGACTGTTCTTACTTAAGTCTCTCCTGCTTCCCATTTTTTTCTTCTTTGTGAAAGTTATGGTCGATTCAAGTTACTAAGATTTTACCAAGAATGAATAGTAGGCCCTTTGTGGAAACATGAAATGCAAGTTGTGGCTTCACCCTCAATAAAATGAGGATAATAGCAGACAACTTAAAATGTTCCAGGCAATGTGTTAAACATTTTACATGCATTATTTAATTCCCTTCTCACAATGACCCCAGGAAGTAGAAGTTTTATTGTTTCCACTTTACAGATGGGAAAACTGGGAACAGAGTTCCAATATCTTGTCTTGGTCGAAAAGTCAGAATTCAAACCCACATTCTTCTGGCCTCAAAGCCTGAGGGCTAGGTCGTTGCATTGTATTTCCTCTCATGATCCACGAGGTGATTTATACAAAAGAATTCTTAGCTACTAAGTCTTAGGACACAAAAAAAAATCCATATAAAATTATTAAAATAAATTAATACTTCAATGTAAAACTGTTAATAATGGATAAATCTTAACAGTCATGCATGGATATAGGTATAGAAGATTTTGACTTTTGTTTTCAATTATTAGTATTTTTGGAGTTGCTCAGGCTCACAACTTTTCCTTTTCAAATAGTCTAGAAGGGTACAAGATGAAAAGAAAACTCTTCCACCTTTATTGCATATTTGCTCTATTATTTGAGAATATTTAATTTAGGTATAGATGAAAAGAAAACAAATGGAATGGATGAAACTTAGAGAGAAGCATAGTTACAGATAGTGTGTAAACAAGCAGTTTGTAAGATCCACAGAACTTATTCCTCTTACAATTGGGAGTCTGTCCCCTTTGATTAGCATTTCTATCTCCCCCATTTTTCAGTCTTTGATATACCTGGAATTTATTTTAGTGTAGGGGCGAGAAAGCTTCCAGCTTTGTTTTCCTCCAAATGATTTGCCAGTGTTCACAAATTCACTAAATAATCTACCTTCCTTTATTGCTTTGCAATGATCCTTTTGTCATGTATAAAAATTCTATATGGATTTGGATCTCTTTTGCATTGGTATGTCTCTCTGTTCTTGTGTTGATCCAAACTGTCAATTACTGTAGCTTTCTATTTCTGTTATTTAAAAAATATATGATAGAGCAATCCTTCCCATTCCACTGCAGTTATTCTTTTTAAAATGTTTTTTCCTGGCCTATCTCACATGTTTATATTCCATATGAAACTCATGCTTTTCCCCCTTAGAATCAATTTGTCTAGCCCCCCTGTAATCTTATCAGTGTTTTAGAAGTTGGAGTCAGATTAAATTTTGAGATAACTGAGCAATTCTGAGATAATTTAAATATAAGTTTAGAGATAACTGAGTTGATATTTTATTACTCTTGTCTTTCCTTGTTTAATATTAAAGTATAATAATCCTATTTATTTGAATCTTATTTTGCATATCTTCACAGAAACTTAAAGTTTTTTTCATGTAGGTCTGCACATTTCCTATATGATTCCCAAACATATTGTCTATTATGTGCTTTGATTACCACAAAGATATTCCTTTGTTATATTCTTGAATTGGTAGGGGTTTAATAGCAAAGAAGCCAAAGCATAGGCTTTTGTGCCTTACTGCCTGATTTAAATCTGATCTTTAGCTTTGTGAATTAATGCAAGTTATTGAATCTCTCTATGTGCCAGTTTCCTTTTCCATAGAATGTGGATAGTAATAATAGTGCCAACCTGAGGGAATTGTTTAGAAGATTAAGCAATTTATTTTTGAAGAGTTCTCTGACAAGTGCCTGCCACATAGCAAGCACTTGAGATGTTAACTATGTTGCAGAGCTATTGATTTCTACCAGTTAATTTCACAATTAACCACTTTACTGAATTTTCTTATTTTTTCCAACAGTTCTTTGGAGAATCCTCTGGGTAATCAAGGTGTACTGTCATTTTATCCATCAGTTTCAGAAGGTATCTCTTAGTTCCCTCCCTGAGTAAGATGAGGAAATTAGTGCTCAATGCACTTCCCTCCATACCTCCTTCTTCGTGCCTTCTCAGCTGCATTAGGTATACTATTACCTCTCATCATTACACTATGTTCTATAAATGTAATTAAACTCCTTTGGTACATTCTTTGATACATAAACGTAAATGATTCTTAATCTGGGGCCTTGGAGAACGGGGCAGTGGCAAGGACAGTGGCTGTGAACTCGCTTTTCCTTTTCTCTGAATCCTCATGTAAAAGCAGACAGAACTGCTCGATAATAAAGTAACCCAACCTATGGGCACGTTTACAACACAGCTAGGTTATAAGGAAACTCCAGAACCCTGCAAACACACACAGGTGAGGACAAACCACTAACAATCTCAGAAACTGGATTGTATCAGTATCTGTACAGGATAAAGGACAGAGATGCAACTGGCCATCTTATAGGCCTGGGCCAGGAGAAATCCAACAGATATTCACTGACAAGCATGGAAAGCCAATTTGAGAAAAGAATCAGATGTGGGAAGACTTTTACCATCCATACTGGGCTTCCCAGGTGGTGCTAGTGGTAAAGAGCCCACCTGCCAACGCAGGAGACGTGAGAGATGCAGTTTGGATCCCTGGGTCGGGAAGATCCCCCGGAGGAGGGAATGGCAACCCACTCCAGGATTCTTGCCTGGAGAATCCCATGGGCAGAGGAGCCTGGTGGGCTACAGTCCATGGAGCTGGAAAGAGTCAGACACGATTGAAGCAACTTAGCATGTAGCATGCACTGGATGGATGTAAGGGGTCTTGGTAAGATCTGAAGCAGTTGGACCAGCCAGAGCTCCCTTCCAGCAGTTTATTGTGATAGGGAATATAGATAGGAAGGAAAGAGAAGGACCAGGAAAAAATGAGAGAAGAGGCCAAAATCTTATAAATAAGGCATTTCATTTTTTGAAACATCCCCACTTTCTAAAAAAAAAAAAGAAAAAGAAACCCCACCATCACCAGCATTAATAACAAAACAACAATTGCTGATGTAACACAGAATGGAAACTCTGTGATGTTAGAAAAGCCATGCTAATTTTTCTTTCTGAAAGTCCAGGACAATAAACTTCACATAAAAATAAAGACCAGAAGGGACTTCCCTGGTGGTCCAGTGGCTAAGACTCTGCTCCCAGTGCAGGGGGCCCAGGTTCTCTGGTCACGGAACTAGACCATACATGTTGCAACTAAGAGTTTGCAGGCCACAACTGAAGATTCTGCACGCTGCAACTAAGACCTGGCACTCCTGCTGCTAAGTCACTTCAGTCGTGTCCGACTCTGTGCGACCCCATAGACGGCAGCCCACCAGGCTCCCCCGTCCCTGGGATTCTCCAGGCAAGAACACTGGAGTGGGTTGCCATTTCCTTCTCCAAAAGACCTGGCACAGCCAAATAAATACACAGATATTAAAAAAAGAAGAGAAAATTATTGAAGCCAAATCTCTTAAAATTTAGTATAACAAAAAAAAAAGTAAGAAGCAGAATATCTCTACAATGAATGCATGCCAGGAATACTCGTCTACAAATTAAAAGGGTACCGTACTGAAGGAGGTCAACCCTGGGATTTCTTTGGAAGGAATGATGCTAAAGCTGAAACTCCAGTACTTTGGCCACCTCATGTGAAGAGTTGACTCATTGGAAAAGACTCTGATGCTGGGAGGGGTTGGGGGCAGGAGGAGAAGGGGATGACCGAGGATGAGATGGCTGGATGACATCACTCGATGGGCTCGATGGACGCGACTCTGAGTGAACTCCGGGAGTTGGTGATGGACAGGGAGGCCTGGCGTGCTGCGATTCATGGGGTCGCAAGGAGTCGGACACAACTGAGCAACTGAACTGAACTGAACTGAACTCTTCTATTTCAAAATGAGCTAAAATAGGTTAGTGGGATAATACCAGATGTGAAAGAAAAACACAGATCAGAAATAGAAAACTCAGAAGTGAGGTGACACAAAATGAGGAGAGGCAAAATGAGGAGACAGAAGAATATATTCCAAAGAAAGAACAACACAAAGCCCTCGTGTTAGAACTAGCAGATTGGATACAGTCTTTGCTAGAAATGAAGAATTCAAGGTAATGATCAAAAAGATGCTCAAGAAACTCAGGAGAAGAATGGATAAACAGAGTGATAAGTTTAACAAAGAGGAAATACAAAGAAGAACCAAGCAGAGTTGAAGAGTCCAAAAACTGAAGTTAAAACATATACTAGAAGGAATTAACAGCATATTAAATGATATATGTGAACTGGAAGACAGAGTAGTGGAAATCACACTCATTGATCAGAAAAAAGAAAAAAAGAATTAAAGTGAGGTTGGTTTAAGAGACCTCTGAGACAACATCAAGCATACTAACACCCACATTATAGGGTTTCAGAAGGAAAAGAGAGAGAAGAAAGGACAGAGAACTTATTTGAAGAAATAATTGGCTGACAACTTTCCTAACCTCGGGAATGAAACAGACATCCAGATCCAGGAAGCACAAAAACTCCCCAAAAAGTGAACCCCAAAGAAGTCTGTGTGTGTGTGTGTCAGTTGCTTCAGTCGTGTCCGACTCTTTGCAACCCTATGGACTGTGGCCACCAGGCTCCTCTGTCCGTGGGATTCTCCAGGAAGAATCCTGGAGTGGGTGCTATGTCCTCCTCCGGGGAATCTTCCCGACCCAGGGATCAAGCTGAGTCTCTGACATCCCCTGCATTGGTAGGCGGGTTCTTTACCACTAGTGCCATCTGGGAAGCCCAAAGGAGTCCATACCAAGACATATTATAACTGGAAATGTCAAAAATTAAAGAGACTATCAAAAGCAGCAAGGGAAAAGCAACTAGCTATGTACAAGGGAACTCCCATAAGACAATCAGCTGACTTGTCAGCAGAAATTTTGCAGGCCAGAAGGGAGTGGCACAATACATTCCAAGTAATGAAAGAACAAAACCCACTACCAAGAATACTCAATCCAGCAAAGCTCTCATTTATGTTTGAAAGAGATACAGTTCCACAGATAAGCAAAAGCTGAAAGCATTCAGCTCCACCAAACCAGCTTTACAAGAGAGGTTAATGGGACTTATGTAAGTAGGAAAGAAAAGGCCGCAACTAGAAATATGAAAACTGCAAAGGGAAAAGTCTCCTGGTAAAGGCAAACTTACAGTAAAGGTGGTAGATCAACCACTTACAAATCGAATAGGAAAGTTAAAAGTAGTAAAACCATCTGTATCATGATAAATAGTTACGGGATGCACACACACAAAATGTAAAACATGACGTCAAAAAATAAATGTGAGTGCAAGGGGAATACTAGAACACATCGAAACTTAAGAGAGCAGCAATTTAAAATAATTTGATACACACACACACACAAACATATCCACAAAGCAAAAACCTATGATAGATACACACACGCAAAAGAGAAGGGAATTCAAACAATATTAAAGATAGTCATCAAGTCACAACAGAAGAGAGCAAAAGAAGATAGGAATGAAAAGGAACTACAAAAACAATCAGAAAACAATGAACAAAATGGCAATACATACATACCCACCAATAATTACTTTAAATGTAAATGGACTAAATGCTCGAAGTGAAATAATATAGTGACTGCTTACAGGAGACTGACTTCATATCTGAAGACACACAGACTATGAAAGTGAAAGTGAAAAGTGAAAATGAAGTCGCTCAGTCGTGTCCAACTCTTTGCTACCCCATGGACTGTAGCCTGCCAGGCTCCTCTGTCCATGGGATTTTCCAAGCAAGGATCCTGGAGTAGGATGCCATTTCCTTCTCCAGGGGATCTTCCCAACCCGGGGATTGAACTCGGGTCTTCCGCACTGCAGGCAGATTCTTTACCAACTGAGTCACCAGGGAAGCCCCTGATTAAAGTATGGGGACAGAAAAACATATTCCATGCAAGCAGAAATAAAAAGAAAGCTGAGATAGTAATACTGATATCAGAAAAAATAGACTTTCAATCAAAGACTGTCACAAGAGCCAAGGAAGGACATCACATCGTGATCAAAGGATCAATCCAACAGGAAGATATAACAACTGTTAATATATATTCACCCAACATAGGATCATCTAAATACCTGTGGGAGGAATTAACAAACATAAAGGGAAGAATTGATAGTAAACAATAATAACAAGGGATTTACAACACCCCACTTATATCAATGGACAGATCATCCAAGTGGAAAACCAATATGAAAATATTGGCCTTATGTATCGGATGAACTTTTAATAGACACATAGAGAGCATTCTGTAAAAACAGAAGAATAGGGAATTCCCTGGGGGTCCAATGGTTAGGACTCCATACTTTCACTGTCAAAGGTGAAGGTTCAATCACTGTCAGGGAACTAAGATCCTGCAAGCCTTGCAGTGCAGGCAAAAAATGAAAAGAGAAAAGCAGAATATACTTTCTTTCCAAGTGCACACGGAGCGTTCTCCAGGGTAGGTCATATGCTAGGTTACAAAATAAATCTCAATAAATTTGAGAAGATTGAAATATCAAGCATCTTTTTTGATCATAATGGTATGAGACTACAAGTCAACTACAAGAAAAAAACTGCAAAAACACAAATTAAAAATGGCTGAGCAATATGCTAGTGAACAGCCAATGGCTCACTGAAGAGGGAGGAAGAGGGGGGCAGGAGGATAGAAGAGTTTGATATGGCTGTGTGTGTGTGTGCATGCGTGTGTGTGTGCACACACATGGCATGTAGAATCTTCCCAGACCAGAGATGGAACCCATGTCCCCTGCATTGTGAGGTGGCTTCTTATCCACTGCACCACCAAGGAAGTCCAAAGAGGTGACTCTGGGCTGCAGTTTCTTGATTGACCAGACTGTGAGCAGTGCAGGATGAGTGGTTCCCCAAAGCGAAACGGGGGTTTTGAAAGAAGGGAATGCACGTGGTTCAGGCAAAAGGAGAGATGCCCATTGCAGGTTTCTGTCATCGTGGTCCTCCCTGAAAAGATCATTCATTTCCTCTCTTTAGCAGTGTCTTGGTTTTTTACCCAAGGAGGAATCCTTCAGCTGACAGTCGTTCTCAAAATGTAAAGGCGTAGCCAACTGTTCCAGTGACAGGTCATGCGGATTTCTGCTCTCCCTCACGCTCCCACTCGCTATTTCTGCCCACTTTGGTCTCAGAGCCCCCCAGATGACTCTAACCTTAGCTGCAGCTTTACTCTGATGTTAATTCTGGGATTTTACTCCTTCCTCTCTGCTTTTAAAATTGAAGTACAGTTTATGTACAGTATTGTGTTAGTTTCAGATACACAGTGAAGTGATACAGAAAAAATATATTTTGGACTATTTCCCATTATAGATTATTATAAAATATTGAATGTAATTTCCTGTGCTATACAGTAAATCCTTGTTGCTTATTTGTTTTATATATAAACGTTTGTACTTGTTAATCCAGTACTGCTCATTTATCCTCACCTCCATTTCCCCTTTGGTAACCATTAAGTTTTTCTGTGTCTGAGTCTGTTTCTGTCTTGTATATAAATTCACTTGTATTATTTTCTTGGATTCCACATTTAAGTGATATCATATAGTACTCATCTTTCTCTGACTTATTTCACTAAATGTAGTATTCTCTAGGTCGATCTGTGTTGCTGCAAGTGCAGTATTGCGTTATTTTTTAAGGCCAAGTAATATTCTATTGTGTGTGTGTATATCATATCTTCTTAAGCTAATTGTCTTAATGGGCACTTAGGTTGTTTCCATGTCTTGGCTGTCATAAACAGTGATGCTATGAGCATTGAGATGCATGTGTCTTTTAGAATCTTGCTGTTGTTGTTGGTTAATTGCTAAGTCTTTTGTGACCCCGTGGTCTGTAGCCTGCCAGGCTTCTCTGTCCTTGGGCTTCCCCAGGCAAAATACTGAAGTGGGTTGCTGTTTCCTTCTCCAGGGGATCTTCCTGACCCAGGGATGGAACCCACATCTCCTGCTTGGCAGGTGGACTACTGAGCCACCAGGAAAGTCCTTTTAGAATTAGTTTTGTTTTTTTCTGGCTATATATCTGCATGGGATTGATGAATCATATGGTAGCTCTGTTTTTAGTTTTTAAGAAACCTCAGTACTGTTTCACACAGTGGCTTCACTAATTTATATTTCTACCAACAGTGAGAGTGTTTCCTTTTCTCCACATCCTCTCCAGTATTTGTTATTTGTAAACTTCTAAATGATAGCCATTCTGACCAGTGTGAGATGATACTTCATTGTGGTTTTGATTTGCATTTCTCTACTAATTAGCATCTTTTCACGTGCCTGTTGGCTAAATGTTTGTCTTCTTTGAAGAAATGTCTATCTAAGTCATCTGCCCATTTTTTGATTAGGCTATTTGTTTTTTCAATATAGTGTGATATGAGCTGTTTGTATATTTTGGATATTAACTTCTTGTCAGTCACATTATTTGCAAATATTTTCTCCTATTCTATAGCTTGTCTTTTCATTTTGTTTATGGCTGCCCTTGCTAGGAAAACGCTTTTAAATTTGATTAGTTTCCATTTTTGCTTTTATTTCTTTTGCCTTGGAAGACTGATCTAAAGAGAAAATATTGCTATGAATTGTGTCAGAGAATATTTTTCCTCTATTCTATTCTAGGAGTTTTATGATGTCATGTCATATATTTAGGTCTTTAAGCCATTTTGAGTTTACTTTTGTCTATGGTGTAAAGTGTTCTAACTTCATTGATTTGCATACAGATATCCACTTTTCCCAGCACCACTTGTTGAAGAGACTGCTTTTCTCCATTGTATGTTCTTGCCTCCTTTGTTATAGATTAATTGATTGTAGATATATGGATTTATTTCTGGACTCTTATTCTGTTCTGTGGATCCATATATCTGTCATATATCCATATATCTTCCTTCTGTGCCAGTACCATGCTGTTTTGATTATGGTAGCTTTGCAGTTTTGTCCACAGTCTAGAAGGGTTATGGCTCCAGCTTTCTTCATTTTTCTTAGGATTACTTTGACAACTCTGGGACTTTTGTCATTCCATATAAATTTAAGGATTATTTGTCTAGTCATGTGAAAAATGTCATGAGTATTTTGATTGCATTAAATCTGTAGATTACTTTGAGTAGTATGGCCATTTTAGCAATATTAATTCTTCCAATCCAAGAGCATGGGATATATTTCTATTTCTTTGAATCATCTCTTCAGTTTCCTTTATCAGTGCTTTATAGTTTTCAGTTTATAGGTCTTTGCTTCCTTGGTTAAGTTTATGGCTAGGTATTTTACTATTCTTTTGATGTTATTTTTAAATGGGATTTTTTTTAACTTTCTCTTTCTTATTTCATTGTTAGTGTAAAGAAATGCAACAGATTTCTGTATATTAAATCTTGTATCCTGTTGCCTTCCTGAATTCATTTATTAATGCTAATAGTTTTTGTATGAAGACTTTAGGGTTCTCTATGTAGAGTATCATGTTATCTGCAAATAGGGACAATTTTGCCTCTTTGCTTCTAATTTGGATGCCTTTTATTTTCTTTTCTTGTCTGATTGCTGTGGCTAAGACTTCCAGTACTATATTGCATAGAAGTGGTGAGAGTGGGAATCCCTGTCTTGTTCCTAAACTTAGTGGGAAGGCTTTTGGCTTTTCACGGTTGGTATTATGTTGGCTGTGGGTTTGCTGTAAATAGCTTTTAGTATGTTGAGATATTTTCTCTCTATAGCCACTTTGGTGAGAGTTTTTTATCATGAATGGATGTTGAATTTTGTCAAGTACTTTTTCTGAACCTATTAAGATGACCATGTGGCTTCTGTCTCTTGGTTTATTAATGCAATATATCAGGTTGATTGATTTGCATATGTTGAACCATCTTTGCAACCCTGGATGAATCCAACTGCATTGTGGTATATGATCCTTTTTATGTATTGTTGGACTCAGTTTACTAATATTTTGCTGAGGATTTTTTTCCTTTTTTTTTGGTTGTGCTGGATCTTCCTTGCTGCTTGTGAATTTTCTCTAGTTGCAGAGAGTGGGGGCTACTCTTCATTGTGGTGCACAGGCTTCTCACTGCGGTGACTTCTCTTGCAGTGGAGCACAGGCTCTGGACACCCGGACTGCAGTAGTTGCAGCCTGTGGGCTCAGGGGTTGTGGCGTGTGGGCTCTAGGGTGCGTGGGCTTCAGCAGTTGTGGCACAAAATTTCAGTGCTTTCGGATCGTGGGCCCTAGATTACACAGGCTTCAGTAGCTGTGGTGCCTGGGCTCAGTAGTTGCAGTTTGCAGACTCTAGAGCATGGGCTCAACAGCTATGGCACATGGGCCTTAGTTGTTGCATGGCATGTGGAATCTTCCCAGACCAGGGTTTGAACTTGTGTCCCCTGCATTGGCAGGCAGATTGGTGTCCACTGTACCACCAGAGAAATCCTTTGTTGAGCCTTTTTGCATCTGTATTCATCAAAGATATTGGTCTATAATTTTTTTATAGTGTTTTTGTCAGAGGGATAGTGGTTTCATAGAATGAATTTGGGGGTTTCCCTCCCCTCCAAATTTTTGTGAAGTTTGAGAAGGATCAGTGTAAGTTCTTCGTTGTATGTTTGGTAGAATTCCCCTGTGAAGGAATCTAGTCCTTGACTTCAGTGTGCAGAGAACTTTGGTTTTTTAAATTACATATTTGATTTTGCTTCTAGTGATCTATCAGTTCAAACTATCTGTTTCTTATTGACTCAGTTATGGCAGGGTGTATGTTTCTAGAAACTTGTCCATTTCTCGTAGCTTGTCCAATTTGTTGGCATAGAACTGTTCACATGGCACCCCACTCCAGTACTCTTGCCTGGAAAATCCCATGGATGGAGGAGCCTGGTAGGCTGCGGTTCATGGGGTCGCTAAGAGAGCAACTTCACTTTCACTTTTCACTTTCATGCGTTGGAGAAGGAAATGGCAATCCACTCCAGTGTTCTTGCCTGGAGAGTCCCAGGGGCAGGGGAGTCTGGTGGGCTGATGTCTATGGGGTTGCACAGAGTCAGACATGACTGAAGTGACTTAGCAGCAGCAGCAGCAACTGTTCATAGTATTCTCTTACAATTTTTTTTTTGTATTTCCATAGTATCAGTTGTTATCTCTCTTCTTTCATTTATTGTTTTATTTGAATCCTCTTCCTTTCATCCAGATGAGCCTGGCTAGAGGTTTGTTAACTTTGTTTATCTTAAAAAAAATCTTTTTGTTTTATTGATCTTTTGCACTGTTTGTTTTTTTTTAATCTCTATTTTACTTATTTCCTCCCTGATGTTCATTATTTTCCTTCTTATGCTGACTTTGAGTTTTGTTTGTTCTTTTTACGGTTCTTTTAGGTGGTAGTTAGACTGTTTATTTGAGATTTTTGTTTCTTGAGGAAGGCTTGTATCACTCTGAACTTCTCTTTTAGAACTACTTTTGCTGCTTACTATAGATTTTTATAAAGTTGTGTTTCTATTTCTATTTGTCTCAAGGTATTTTCTGATTTCTTCTTTGATTTTATCATTGACTCATTGACTTTTTAATAGCATATTGTCTAGTCTCCACTTATTCATTCTTTTCCCATTTTTCTTTCTGTGGTTGTCTTCCAATTTCATACCATTGCAGTCAGAAAACATGCTTGATATAATTTTTATTTTCTTAAATTGAAGTTTGTTTTGTGACCTAGTATCTCATCTATCCTAGAGAATGTCATATGCACATTTGAAAAGAATGTGTATTCTGATTTTATTTGGTTGTAGGGTCCTGTAATTTCAATTAAGTCCCAGTGGTCTATTTTTTTTTTTTTCGGCTGCGCAGCATGTGGAATCTTAATTTCCCTGACCTGCACCCCCTGCTTTGGGAGCATGGAGCAAAGTCTCAAGTCCAACTGGTCTACTGTGCCATTCAGCACCTCTGCTGTCTTACTGATTTCCACCTGGATAATTCGTCCATTGATGTCAGTGGGGTGTTAATGTCTCCTATTTTTTTTTTAATCCTGTGAGTTTTTCCCTTTATCTCTGTTAGTATTTGTTTTATATATTTAGGTGATCCTATATTGGGTGCATATGTGTTAATGAGTAGAATATCCTCTTCTTGTATTGACCGCTTTATCATTACATAATGTCCTTCTTTGTCTTTTGTTACAATCTTTGTATGAAGTCTCTTTTATTTGATATAAGTATTGCTAATCTCACTTTCTTGCCATTTCCACTTGCCTGAAACATCTTTTTCTACCCCTCACTTTTAGTCTCTGTAGGTTTTCACCCTGAAATTAGTCTTTATAGGCATTATGCTGTAGAGTTTTGTTTTTCTAGCCAATCTGTCATTCTCTTTTGATCAGAACATTTACCCCATTGATATTTAAAGTATTGATGGATATGTACTTATTGCCATTTTAAACCTTGTTTTCCAGTTGTTTTTATAGTTCATCTCCCCGCCCCCCCATTTCCCAAAAGAAAATAATGAGGATTTGTTAAATTCTCAAGAGTTTAGTTTCCTCTATTCTGATCTCTTATTAGCTGAGTAAGATTTTAACTTTGGGAAAGGGGATGGGGGAGCTTATAATAGTTTTTTTAAAAAGAAAGAAATCAAAAAAGCTAAGATTTGGCCCTGGCCTTGTCACTTACTAATGTGTGCCCTTTAGGAGATTTCTGATTTTTAGTTTTAACATCTGAAAAATGAGACTACCTTTGCTCTCCTCACCTGACTGTCATAAAGATAATATTTTAAAAAACACTTTGCAAGCTACTATATAAATGAAAGCTATTGTTCAGAAGGGTCAGCACTGCAGAAGCAACACTTAAAATTATCTTTAGCCCATGGGAGCTAGAGAAAGTGTGAATCTTGTACAGAAATCAGATTTTAGTGATAAAATACGATCTATAGAGACTGTTGGCTGTGAGGGTGTATCTATCTGTTTAACAAACATTCACCAAGTACCTTCTCCATGTATGAAACAGCGTAAACCACTGGCGATATAATGGTGAATAAGTCAGTAGGGTGCCTGCCTGCATAGACTGGAGCAGAGATGGACATTATCCAACTAACCACCTAACTTAATATAGTAGAATGTATATGTATGAGAGCAGTAACTTTGCTTTGTTACTGCAGTGTCCACAGTGTCTAGAATGTTTAATAAGTCTTTAGTAAATATTTTTTGGACTTGTGGTAATCCCTGGGAAGGAAGAGCTCAGAGAAGTCTGGGTAAACATCAGGGGATCTAGTGTAGACTTGGGGGTTAAAGGCTTCCTTGAGCAAATGATGTTTGAGCTGAGGTCTTAAGGATAAATAAGACTGAACTTGGAAGAGGTAGGAATAGAGTGTTTCAATCCCAGGGACTGAGAAAGGAAAGAACTTGGCATGTTCCGGCAAATAAAAGGAGATAAGAATATTGAGATAGCCTAGAAAGGGGGACGGCAGGAACACGGAGAAGCTAAGAGTGGAGTGGGAGGCAGGGACTATTTTTCACAGAGACTTTTGAAACTTTAAAAAAGATTGTGGGAGCCAATGAAGGGCTTTGCGCAGAGGTAGGTCAAGATGATATTTGTGTTCTAAAGCAATAATCCTGCAATCTGTGAACTGAGAGAAACCCATTAGGTGGCAGTTGCTGAAATTTGGACAAGAGGGGACATTAGTTTGGAGTGGGGCCATAATGGGAAAAGTGGAGCGAAGTGCATGAAATCAGGAACTATTTTGAAGTTATATCCACAGGACTTTGTGATGGACTGGATGTGAAGAGAGAGATGAAAGAGTCAAGCTTGACTCCTGAATTCCTGTTTGTAGCTGAACAGATTTCCTCACTGAAAGAGGAAACTTATCGAGATGTCATCTAAGGGTAAAAAGTTCCTTCTGACAGTGTGAGCCCTTGGATGCACATAACTGTAGAATTCTGCCTAATCCTCACAAGTGTCTTGTTACTCATTGTCTTTGTTTAGTATCTCCACTAAGCTTAACTTAAATCTTGTATAACTTGCATTTTGTGGGTTTCATCCATCCACTTGTTTCTATTGTCTTTTCTAATGAGCTAAATAGTCTCAATAATAAAATACACATATGCTCTATTAAAAATCTTTTGAGTCCTTTAAAGCACCTAGCACAAAGTCAACTTCCTTATAGACATCCAAAAATAAAGAGTAGGTATATAACATGTTCATATCTTATACGTAGGTATGTCCTACTTCAGTCAAACAAAATATGTAAAAATTTGGATTAAAAATGTAAATTAGGTCATACTTATTCACTTTAGAAAGTGTTGTTTCACTTTATAAATGATTATCCATAGTAAATTTCCTAATGTATTTAAAATATGGTTCAATTTACAACAATCATAATTATATATATGAACACAGATAACTCTTACATATAGTGTAGTATATTTAGATTACATAGAATGCTGTTTGTTTTCTCTCTCTCAGTGGACTGTCACCTCGTCCTGCTTTACAAACACCACTTGAAAAAGGCAGGCAATTTAAACACTCAAAACCTTGAAACTGGACAGGACGACATATCTCTTAGGATACCAATTTGGTTGCTATTGCAAAGGACAAAATAATAGTGACTTAAACAGGACAGAAGTATCTTTCTGTGGTAGGCCGAGTAATGGCCTCCCCAAAATATTTATGTCCTAATCTCTGTAACCTGTGACTATTATCTTACATGTAAAAAGGAACTTTGTAGATGTGATCAAGGTTACAGACCTTGAGACTGAGATATTTTCTTGTATTATCTAGATGAGCTCTTAAGAGCAGAAACCTTTTCCTGGCTGTGGTCAGAGAGGGCTGTGATGATGAAGGAGGGTCAGAGAGGTTAACATGAGAAAGACTCAACCTGTCATTCCCTGCTTTAAAGATGAAGGAAGGGAAGGAACCACAAGCCAAGGAATGTGGCAGCTTCCAGAGGTTGGAAAAGGCAAGAAAACAAAATTTCCCCCCAAAATTCAAGAGGGAACCTAGCCTTGTCCTCTGAAACCCTGCCTCACTTCTGACCTATAGAACTATAAAATAATTAATATATGTTGTCCTTAAACCACCTAATTTGTGTTCAGATATTATCGCAGCAGTAGAAGACTTTGGTATCTGAAAGTTGGATGCTGCTGTAACCAATACTTAGAAATGTTGAAATACGTTTGGGATTGAGCAGTGGGCAGAGGCTGGAAGAATTCTGAGGAGGCTAGATTGCCTTAGACTACTGGTGGAAATAGAAATGCTGAAGTCTCTGCTGGTGAGGGCTCAGAAGAATCATCATAGAGGATATCTAAATGGTTGTAAGCAGACTGTTAATAGAAACCTGGACCTTAAGGACAGTTCCCATGAGGATGCAGAGGGAAATGAGGAACATGTTATTGGAAATTGGAGGAAAGTGGATCCTTGTTACATAATGGTAAAGTTAGCAGAATTGCGAACTTCCCTTAGCCTCTTGATGAAAGTGAAAGAGGAGAGTGAAAAAGTTGGCTTAAAGCTCAACATTCATAAAACTAAGATCATGGCATCTGGTCCCATCACTTCAAGGCAAATAAATGGGGAAACAGTGGAAACCGTGGCTGACTTCATTTTTCTGGGCTCCAAAATCACTGCAGATGGTGATTGTAGCCATGAAAATAAAAGATGCCTACTCCTTGGAAGGAAAGTTATGACCAACCTAGATAGCATATTCAAAAGCGAGACATTACTTTGCCAACAAAGGTCCATCTTGTCAAGGCTGTGGTTTTTCCAGTAGTCATGTATGGATGTGAGAGTTGGACTATAAAGAAAGCTGAGCACTGAAGAATTGATGCTTTTGAATTGTGGTGTTGGAGAAGGCTCTTGAGAGTCCCTTGGGCTGCAAGGAGATCCAACTAGTCCATCCTAAAGGAGATCAGCCCTGGCTGTTCATTGGAAGGACTGATATTGAAGCTGAAACTCCAATCCTTTGGCCACGTGATGCAAAGAGCTGACTTATTTGACAAGACCCTGATGCTGGGAAAGATTGAAGGCAGGAGGAGAAGGGGATGACAGAGGATGAGATGGTTGGATGGCATCACCGATTCAATGGACATGGGTTTGGGTGGACTCCGGGAGTTAGTGATGGACAGGGATGCCTGGCGTGCTGCGGTTCATGAGGTCGCAAATAGACATGACTGAGTGACTGGACTGAACTGAATTGAGCTGATATGAGAATACTTCTATTTTTTCTTCTTATTGCCCTTTGCTTTGTATGCCTGTGTTCTCAGAGGGCAGAGGCTCAGTTTAATAGGAATGGAGGGGGCATATGCTCATATTCTCAGGTTCAGAGTTCCCTTTCCCTATTTGAAGTCTCACTGTGATCCTGCCCATTTGTGCTGACAGGGCTTGACCTTCTTGGTGAACAGTCACTTAAGCACTAAATGTGCATTCAGTGACTGTGACTCTTACCCAGGGTGAGGTTTGTGTTGCTTGCATTTGTGCCCTCCATCAAAACTTACTGAGTGAAAGACTAAATATGGTTCTCAATAGCAGTTTGAAGGCACCAAAGTGTTAGTGAAAGTCGCTTTAGTCTTGTCTGACTCTGTGACTTCATGGACTGTAGCCCACCAGGCTCCTCTGTCTATGGGATTCTCTAGGCAAGAATGGGAGTGGGTAGCCATTCCCTTCTCCAGGGGATCTTCCTGACCCAGGGACTGAACCTGGGTCTCCTGCATTGCAGGCAGATTCTTTACTGTCTGAGCTACCAGGGAAGCCGCAAAACAGTATCCAAAACCCAAAACCAAACCACGTAGTAAATTGTATAATCTAAGTGTGCAAATGAACAGATGCTAATATAATTCATTAGGGTGTTAATTATGATGATGGTGTCTAAGGTGTGCACGTTATTAACCCTCCAGGTGTGAATGCCCAAGTGTGGGGAACAAATAAGAATATTGAATCCATGCGTCATTTGAAGAGATCTTGCTTTTTTTCTACTTCCGATGGTGCTTTATTGTTGAGAGAAAAATGACAATCCCAGTTGCCATTGGGTCACACATCACTCTCACTGAATTCCCCAGGAGAAATGACTTCACAGTTTCTTGGAGGCTTCTGTTTATTTCACCCGTCAGAGGACTGTTTGTAGTTTTCATGTAAATTTTTAATGGGCAGGAACATCTGTTCCCCATCCAACCGTGATGTTTTGGGTATAGATGAGAGTCCCTGGCTGTACACAAACTGTGTTTGCTGTGTATCAGTTGGATGTGCAGAAAAATAACGTAGACCAAGGACAAAGAGAGGCATGAAGAGGGAGTGGGGAGGAGAAGGGGGAAGTGGTGAATGGCTGAGTGTGCAGGAAAACCCGTGTGCCTGCTGGTAGCACTGTGTGTGGCCCATGTCCCTGTGTGGTCTGGATGGTTCTGGTGGATCCCAGACCTCCCTCCTTCCCTCTGAGGCAGAGCCAGTGGGTCTGGTGAACCACTTAGCTCCATAACTGTGGGCACCTCTTGCCCTTGTAGGGAGAAGGGTGAACTCGAACCAGCATGCCACCAGCCTGCACTCACTCGGCCCTCAAGGCTGGCAGAGCTCGCTTCTCCTTGTTTGCTCCTGTCCCTCTAGAGGTCCCTCCCCATCTCCTATCACCTGAGATCCTGCTGGAACTTGGAGATTTTAGGCAGGACTAAACAGAACATTGGAATTGTGCCCCCCATAACTTGGAATTTGCAGAGGGCCCCTGACCACCTTTCTGGCCCTACCTCTCACTCTCCCTATGCATTTTCCAGCCACCTGAAATTACTTGCAATCCCTCAAATGCACATACTTCTGAGGCTGCTGCTTCTTTTTTTTTTAACCTTGGAATGCTTCCTTTTTCCCAGCCCCTGTCCACATGGTGCGCACACACACACACACACACAGAACACATGCACACACCACCCTGCCCACTGCTGTCTGCACTTCAAAACTCGAACGGACGTTTTCTCTGTGAGGGGCTCCCGGACCCACTCGAGCACAGTTCATCACCCTCCTTGCTGCCCCATTCTTCTGCACGCATGCTCTGTGGTCCTCCCAGTCACTCTGCAGTGATGGGTTTGGTGTGAGGGTTGTCTCTGAAGTCAAGTTGCTTGGCTACAAATTGCAGCTCCATCACTGGGTTGTGTGATCCTGGGCAAGTGAACATGTCTATGCCTCAGTTTCCTAGTTTGTAGACTGGGGGTGCTATTAATAATGACCATATACATTTGTTGAGAAAATTAAGCAAGATGATACATGTAAATCACTTAGCAAAATACCTGGCCTCAATAAAGGGCAGCTATTACTATCGACTCCTCAATTTTTCTTTTTAAGTTTCGTTTTATTTTTAATTAGAGGATAATGACTTTGCAATATCTGTTGGTTTCTGCCATACATCGACAGGAATCAGCCACAGTTATGCAATCTGTCCCCCTCCTCTTGAACTTCCCTCCCTTCTTCCAGCTTCTCAGTTTTTGTTCCCAACCATCTTGTACGGGGACTGTTACACACCTTGTATTCCTAGAGACTGGCGTATAATAGATCGTTTACCTTTGTTTGTTGAGTTGAATTGTTGAACAGATGGCTTCCACTGGCCTACTCAATTAAGTTCATATTCTCTGGAATCAGAAGTTGGGGTTCAAATCTTAACTTTCGCCAATTTATAGCTGTGGGACCTTCGGCAAGTTAATTAAACTTTCTATATTTTAGTTTCATTCTCTTAAAATTTTAATTATGATAGTACCTAACTCATAGGGTAGAGATAATCTGCCTTCACAGTGCCTAGCCTAGAATATGGAAAGATCTCAATAAATGTTAATTGATACTATTCTCACTAATATTATGAGTATTATTATATTTAATTACATTTAATACTCATCTTAAATATCACTATTATTAAGTCTTTCTCAACCACTCTATCCTGAAGTACTCTTTATTCAATCATCCAATATAATTATTAAATGTCAGCTATAAGCCTGGCACCATGCTAGATACCAGCTATGCAGTGGTAAATAAATCATATGTGGTCTCTACCTTTGTATAAGCTGGCGTTTGACAGAATGATAAATCTTAATGTGTTTCCAAAGTTCTCAGTCCAGTGAGATACAGATTCATGAGACAGATCAAAATATGAGCTTACTTTTAACCATGTAGGAAAGGTGTTCACTGCCCATGTCCTCAACCCAACTATTATTCTTTTATCCTGTCTAGATTCATCATTGAAGAATTCTTGGGTCACTATAATTGGCTAAATCAAGGCTTTAGCCTTAGGCTGGATTTGACTCTTTGGGTTAAATAGTATCATTGATTTCTCAGTTGCTAAAGGAAGGAACTTCAAGGAAAATATCATGTTGCTTGGGAAACTAAATATTCACTGGGCCAAAGCTTTTAAAGCAGCTCTTGAATGGTCTTCTCATGGATTTGGTAATTTCTGGGAAAAGGACCACCAGGCTTTATGCTCCTTGAGCGTATACTCCTGGTGTCTGTGTCACTGGGGCTTAGGGTATTGCTTAGTAATAACAAGTGCTCAATAAAGATGTATTTAACTCACATTATTAGACAACAGTTTAGCTGAACATAAAATTCCAGTGGGATGATTATTTTCACTAAACACTTCGATTTTGTTATATGACTGCCTACTTGCTTCTTGGTTGTTTTTGAGAAGCCTAGTGCCCATCTATTGATACCTTATCGTTATTCCCTGGTAATCTCTATTTTGAAGCTGGTATGTATTTTTCCCATCTATGTTATTACACTTTTACTAAATATCAGTTCAGTTCAGTCGCTCAGTTGTGTCCAACTCTTTGCAGCACACCAGGCCACCCTGTCCATCACCAACTCCTGGAGTTTACCCAAACTCATGTCGATCGAGTCAGTGATGCCATCCAACCATCTCATCCTCTGTCATCCCCTTCTCCTCCTGCTCTCAATCTTTCCCAGCATTAGGGTCTTTTCTAATGAGTCAGCTCTTCGCATCAGGTGGCCAAAGTATTGGAGTTTCAGCTTCAATATCAGTCCTTCCAATGAATATTCAGGGTTGATTTCCTTTAGGATGGACTGGTTGGATCTCCTTGCAGTCCAAGGGACTCTCAAGAGTCTTCTCCAACACCACGGTTCAAAAGCATCAATTCTTTGGTGCTCAGCTTTCTTTATAGTCCAACTCTCACATCCATATATGACTAATGGAAAAACCCTAGCTTTGACTAGACGCACCTATGTTGGCAACGTGCGTGGTGGTGTCATCTGCATATCTGAGGTTATTGATATTTTTCCCGGCAATCTTGATTACAGCTTGTGCTTCATCCAGCCCAGCATTTCTCATGATGTACTCTGCATATAAGTTAAGTAAGCAGGGTGACAATATACAGCCTTGATGTACTCCTTTCCGGATTTGGAACCAGTCTGTTGTTCCCTGTCCAGTTCTAACTGTTTCTTCCTGATCTGCATACAGATTTCTCAGGAGGCAGGTAAGGTGGTCTGTTATTCCCATGTATTTAAGAATTTTCCAGTTTGTTGTGATCCACACAGTCAAAGGCTTTGGCATAGTCAAGAAAACAGAAGTAGATGTTTTCCTGGAACTCTCTTGCTTTTTCCATGATCCAGTGGATGTTGGCAATTTGATCTCTGATTCCTCTGCCTTTTCTAAAACCAGCTTAACATCTGGAAGTTCACGGTTCACGTACTGCTGAAGCCTGCCTTGGAGAATTTTGAGCATTACTTTGCTAGCATGTGAGATGAGTACAATTGTGTGGTAGTTTGAACATTCTTTGGCATTGCCCTTCTTTGGGATTGGAATGAAAACAGACATTTTCCAGTCCTGTGGCCACTGCTGACTCTTCCAAATTTGCTGACATATTGAGTGCAGCACTTTCAGAGCATCATCTTTTAGGATTTGAAATAGCTCAACTGGAATTCCATCACTTCCACTAGCTTTATTTGTAGTGATGCTACCTAAGGCCCACTTGACTTCTCATTCCAGGATGTCTGGCTCTAGGTGAGTGATCACACTATCATGATTATCTGGGTCATGAAGATCTTTTTTGTACAGTTCTTCTGTGTATTCTTGCCACCTCTTCTTAATATCTTCTGCTTCTGTTAGGTCCATACCATTTCTGTCCTTTATTGAGCCTATCTCTGTGTAAAATGTTCCCTTGGTATCTCTAATTTTCTTGAAGAGATCTCTAGTCTTCCACATTCTATTGTTTTCCTCTATTTCTTTGCATTGATCACTGAGGAAGGCTTTCTTTTCTCTCTTTGCTATTCTTTGTAACTGTGCATTCCAATGGGTATATCTTTCCTTTCTCCTTTGCTTTTAGCTTCTCTTCTTTTCTCAGCTACTTGTAAGGCCTCCTCAGACAACCATTTTGCCTTTTTGCATCCTTGGGGATGGTCTTGATCACTGCCTCCTGTACAATGTCACGAACCTCCATCCATAATTCTTCAAGCACTCTGCCTATCAGATCTCATCCCTTGAATCTATTTGTCACTTCCACTGTATAATTGTAAGGAATTTGATTTAGGTCATACCTGAATGGTCTAGTGGTTTTCCCTACTTTCTTCAATTTACTGAATATATTTAACTATAAAATATTAGTGTGGGCTTTAAAAAATTACATAAATTATTACTCTTGTAGGTATCCTGCTATTTGCTTTTTGAAGTCACCATTATGGTTTCGGTATTAATCCAAGTTCCTACAAGTAGGTCTACGTCATTCATTTCTTCTGCTGCACGTTTCACTGGAAAAATATAGCAGCATGAATTTACTCGCTGATGATCACAAGGTGGTTTCTGATTGGTGCTATGAGTGCTTGAATGAGCATTCTTGTGCCTGTCTCCTGGGTGATACAGAAGATGCACGCTGAGAAGCAGGATTGCTGAGCCACCAAGGATAGACGCATTTTAGATGCTGGTGACTGGTCTCCAAAGTGGTCTTCCAATTCACACTCCAACCAGCGGGGCCCAAGAACACGACTTCTTCACATTCTCACCAGCCTTGCTTTTGTCAGACTTCCGAATGGCTGTGCACTTGACCCGGACTTTGTATATTGTCTCCAGTATTATTCTCTTTTTACAGATGAGAAAACTAAGGCCAAAGGGTGGCAAGTTCAGAGAAAGAATGAGTGAATGAATGAATGAGTGAATATGGTGATACTTCATTATTTAGTATTTTTTTATAAGTTCCAAAATATAAGTCCATGAATGTGTACCTTACCCTTAGCCCTTAGAACAGGTTCTGGTAACAGGTGAGTGCTCAGTAGTCACTGTAATGAACGGAGGAACCTGGGCAGAGAATGTCCTTTTTCTCCAGGAGCCTCCCCTAGGCCCTTCTGAGATACATCCTGCACGCAGCCTGCAGGGTTTTAGAAGGAGTAGCAAAGGTCTGCAGCAGCCTGGGCTAATGGAGCAGAGGAAGGGTGGCAGCTAAAAATTTTTTCAATGGAAAATTAAATTTGCTCAGCAGGAGTCTGATGAGATGCTGGGGCCAGACTGAAGGAGGCTGCAGCTGGCAGGAGTGTCCATCTGGATCCCACAGGCCTCTGGAAGTGGTGAGGCTATTCTTAGCCTTCTTTTCTTTGGTCTTCATTTTCTCTTAATCAGGGCTCTCTTGATTTTGCAACTGGAGTCTTTTTTCCCCCTTCTGTAAAGCAATGATTTTCCATATAGTAATTCTTTCCTTCTTTAGACTTCCCAGAGTGGGTGGGAGGTTCTTTTTGAGCTCACTTTGCACACTGCCTCCCACCCCGCTCCTCCCTCTCCTTCTGTGGCTGGTGGAGACCTATTCTGTGTGCGGGATTTGACCCCACATCCTTGTTTGTTTACAAAGGACTTAACCATCCCACTCTCCTTGCTAATTATTTTTTCCTAGGAACATCAACAGGAGTACATTTCCAACCCTGCCTGCCTCTGCCTCGTGTGTCCTGAATGCTGCTGGATTCATTTAACTGGAGGCTTCAGGGGCAGCACTACTGATGGCAGGTGGCCAAGCTCCAAGCCTCGGCTCCTGCGTCATCGTCATAATCACTCACGTTGAAACAGTGCTCTGTGGTTAACAGACTGCTCCAAGCTCAGTAGCCCTTTAGTCCTCACAGCAGCAGAAGCCAAGGCCTCTGGGGTTTGGTGACATCCCCAGGATCGTGTGACCAGAAAGAGGAAAGGCTAAGGTTTGACCTTGCCTTCCTAACGCTGAATTCCCTATCTGTTCTTTCAGCCCTTGCAGGGGTCATCAAAGCAAATGCTTTCGGGGCCAGGTATTTAATCTAAATGAGAGAAGCTGACCGGAGTAGAAGACGTTAGGGAATAGTCAGGACTCTGGGGAGTCAGACAACAAGCTCTGCCTCAAGGCATCTCAAGGCCAAGCATTTCGAAAGCAATACAAACCAAGCCCATTTATTTGATCACCTTTTCAGTGTTCAGGACATCCCTTCTCTTGGTTTTGGTGGAGGTGGACCGCATCACTTTATCATTGAGTAGCACTGACTTGGTGGCACGAATAAGCACGACCTTGGTGGCAGTAAATCTCCAGGATAAATGAGGAAGATCGAGTAATTCTATGGCTTTTAGGATAGTATTACAGACCCAAGGGTGCACTGGTCCTGGGCCTACCCATCACCTGGCCTTCTCTAGAACTTTCAAAGTGTGATATTCAAAGTAAGAGGACATTAATGGTTAATCCCTTATGCCTCAACCCCAGGCCTGGTCAAATATTCTCCCCCTCCTTCCCCACCTCTTCCTCTCTCATCTCTTTCTGAAATCATGGGGTGGCTGCACAGGTCTCTATGCTGAGAAAAAAGAGTGACAGGGTGACTGAGACAGCGAGATAGTCAGGCCCCCCAAAGTCACCCCGAGTTTACCTTCTCATTCAGGCATAGGAGCTAGAGAAAAGAAAGAGAAGAGGGTGGTTCATGCCTTTAGGGAGAGACAGACCTCCTTCCCCATTAGTAATATATTAGTGACATGTAGCCCAGTGAAGGTCAGGGGCTTTTGCCAATCAAATCAAAACTCCTCTTTTGGTGGCTCAGATGGTAAAGCGTCTGCCTACAACACGGGAGACCTGGGTTCGATCCCTGGGTTGGGAAGATCTCCTGGAGAAGGAAATGGCAACCCACTCCAGTATTCTCGCCTGGAGAATCCCACGGATGGAGGAGCATGGTAGGCTACAGTCCATGGGGTTGCAAAGAGTCGGACACGACTGAGCGAGCTTCACAGCTTCACAGGAAGGAGGTAGGCTGAGGTGAAGGAGGTGTGGGGAACAGGGCTGGCGTGTAGCCCCTACTCTAAACAACAGTGGTTAAGACTGTGGGCCCAGAGAGCGCAGCTCTGCTACCTACTGGTTCTGTGACCTTGAACAAGTTATTTCACGCCATTCCTCAGCGTCTTTGTTCATGAGACACGGGCAGATGCCGTGGTGGTGAGGATGAACTGAGATACGGTATGTGCCTTTGTCAGTAAATGTCAGTTATTTTTGTTTGGAGTTCTGTCTTCTAGCCCCACTCTTTGCCCGACTAGCTAAAAACCTGAGGAGCCTTCAAATGCCCATGAAAGGAATACAGACACAATAATTCATAGACTAAGAAACTACAGTCTTCTGCCAATATTTCTCCTTTAGAACTTGCTATTTGTCCAAATGTCCTGATTCCCCCTTTTTCCTCCATCTCTAAACCCTCAGATGGTCCTAGTGAGCTGGAATCCTGGACGAGGCAGCTGGGACTCTGCTGGGTGAAGCTTGGCTCCGATATGTGCTTTTTGCTGGTATAACTGTGACTTTTGTCTAAATATTCACTCCAACTTAACTGCCATTCAGTTGAAACTCTTCCCAAGTTGTTGCTTTCTCATCTGGCTTCTTATGGGACAGAAAATTTAAAAAGGCAGATTCAAACACAACACTGATGTACTTATCCAGTCAATAGGGGACTGAAGAGCCCTCTCCCCCATCTTTAGAGCTGATTTTCTTTGCCGTGCTTCACATATACCAATGAACAACAGTTAAGAGGGGATATGGTCTAGGCATAGAATTAGGTTCTTAATGGGAAGAATTAGGTTCTTATCAATGGGAAAAGCTGCAGTCCATGGGGTCTCTAAGAGTCGGACACGACCGAGCGACTCACTTTCACTTTTCACTTTCATGCATTGGAGAAGGAAATGGCAACCCACTCCAGTGTTCTTGCCTGGAGAATCCCAGGGACGGGGGAGCCTGGTGGGCTGCCGTCTATGGGGTTGCACAGAGTCGGACACGACTGAAGTGACTTAGCAGCAGCAGCAATGGGAAAAAGTAGAACTGAGAGGCTACATGATCTGCTTATATACTCTGATTTACACATGGAGAATCTGCCTGCAATGCAGGAGACCCTGGTTTGACTCCTAGGTTATGCAGGAGACCCCGCATTGATACCTGGGTTGTGAAGTTCCCCTGGAGAAGGGATAGGCAACCTACTCCAGTATTCTTGGGTTTCCCTTGTGGCTCAGCTGGTAAAGAATCTGCCCACAGTGTGGGAGACCTGGGTTCGATCCCTGGATTGGGAAAATCCCTGGAGAAGGTAAAAGGTACCCACTCCAGTATTCTGGCCTGGAGAATTATAGTCCATGGGACAGCAAAGAGTCAGACAGGACTGAGTGACTTTCACTTACAGTGTTTTTGTTAAGATCAGTTGACAGAGTCAGCTCAGCATGAAAAAGCACAGATAATTCACAGATTACATGTATGGAGTCAGTGGAAAACTTTTGGATGGTCTCCTCCCCTTCTTCTCTCTCCCTCTGTCCTTCCCTGACCCCCTACTCTTCTCTTTTTACCATGTCTGTAGCCATCCTCTTCCTGGCTGAGCCCAGAAGGAAAACTCAGTGGAAATGAAGGGACCCATCCAGGAAATTATGACCCTCAGGCTCTGGTTGCAGCACTGCCAGTTACTACCTGAGTGGTAGTCATCCCCGTGGGTATCAGCTTCCTCACATATAAAATGAGGAGGTTGGGCCCAGGGCACCTGGGACCAAGAGAGATCTGGGTTGCCATTCCATCTTTGCCGGCGTGGGGCCTGGCATGTCTCAGCAGCTGGTCACTTGGATAATCCCCAGAGCACAAAAGTGCTGCAGGGTAACAGAGAACAGACTCTGTTCACAGCAGGGTCCAGCCACTTGAATAGATGCTGGTGCCTCTGGCTGTTTTCCGGAGCCACCAGCCCATCCAGAGATGCAGCTGGCTGGAAAAGCAGACGGGTGTGTTGGAAAGGCCAGTGTCACCTCCAAACACAGTGTCTGGGAAATGCCCGTGGCCTGCAAAAGAGGTCACTGAATCCCTCCAGCTGGGGGCACAGTGCAAAGAGCCAGGCAAGCGGAGCTTCAAGTCCTGATGCTGCCACATACATGAGCTGCGTGACCTTGGGCAAGCTCTCTGACTTTGGGGGTCATTTTCCTCCTCCATATAATGGGAGCAGCAGTATCTTCACCTTGCAGAATTGTAGTAAAGTTTGAGATACTGCAGAGGTCTAACAGTACCTACTAAATATAGGAACTCAGAGGCACTCAGTAAATGATAGTAGAAGTGACTGTTTCTGTTATCTTGTGCCCTTTATTCACAGGCATCATTCTTGGGACTGGAACCCAGGCTAAGGCTCCTCGCATGGCCAGAGGCCCTGGCTCCACGGCCAGGACCAGCCATGCCAGGGAGCCTGGTACAGGAGATGCTACTAGTCGGGATGCTGATTAAATTCCCTGATCCAGGAGCCTCAGCGTCCTGGTCCAGGGCAGGAGGGCTAGCCACATTGAGCACAGTCTGCTTGGATCCCTACTTAAGCTATTTTTTCAAGACCTTTTCAAGGTCTTGCCCCCTTGCCCCACCTTCCTCTGGCCCCTTTTCTCTGGGTCACGGTCAGAGAAGGGAGACGAAGCAGTGTGGGTCTCCCTTCCTTCCCTCTTTCACCGGGAAGGCGACAGGAGCGGGCAGAGGCCGTTTTCCTTGCAGAAGATGCGGCTGACACAAGCCCCGAACACTGCGATGGGGCTGTAGCCCCAGCCTAAATCTCCACGGGAGCCTCGCCGATCCCTGGCTTTTGGTTTTGGCGAAACTGGGTTTCCCTTGCAGAAGACGCGGCTGACACAAGCCCCGAACACTTCCATGGGGCTGTAGCCCCCTGTTTTTTTTTTTTTTTTTTTTTTTGTCTTTTGGCGAAACTGGGTTTCCAATCCCAACCTGCCTCTTCCTCCATCCTTCATCCGGACAGCTCGCAAACTGTTTTGCTGGAAAGTGCGCTTAAGGGGCACTTCATGTATTATCTGCCCCCTTCCAGCGTCCGCCTGGTCAAAAGAACAAACCAGAATAAAGAAACCCGGGATTCAACTGTCGTTATTTTTTTTTAAAAGGGGAGAGAGGCGGGGGTCACATGACAGCGAGTCACCGATTTGGCGAAGGGGCTGCCCCTCGGGGCTTGTTGCAGAGCTGCCCGCCCCCCAAACCCCGGGCGGGGGCGCTGACGTCACGGCAGAGCCCGGGCCGCGCGCGTATAAACCGCGGGGCGCGGGCGCGGGCGCACCCGGCGCAGTCACCCCGCGATCGGCCGCCCGCATCGCGGCGCGCGCCCGCCCTCGGCCGCCCCCCCGGGTAAGGCGCGCGGCCCGCGGCGGGGAGCGGGGGCCTCCGGAGAGGCGCGGGGGGCAGGACTCGGGGAAGGGGTGGGCGTCCCCAGCCCGCGGAGAACTTTCCAAGTGGGGAAAAGAACCTTCGGGATCTGCTGTCTGGCGCGGTGGTCTTTCGATCGGGGTGGGGGTGGGGTCGCGGGGTGAGGGGTGTTGCAGAGTTTAAGGGGCGAAGGATGCCATTGGCGGTGGCGGGTTGCTTTAGTGCAGTTCAGTTGGAGGGTCATCTCCTCCTCCAGACTGTGGTCGGAGGACAGCCGTCAGGGATACTTCAGGCACTGGTTGTTTGAAGAGTCGGCCTACCGGAGGCGCTGCTTGTAAGATTAAAAAAAAAAAAAAACCTACAAACTGATGGGTCATCAGGGTCATCGAGGTGAGGGTCGCGGCTAGGGTCATCGACGTGTTGGGGTTCTGGGGAGTGGGTGTGGGAAGGGGAGGGTCTCGCGCTCACCGGTGCATCTTGCTGCTGAAAATGAGATTGCTTCTACTTTCTGTCTGAGAGCCTGGGAGTCCAGACCTCCGGGCAAGGGAAGGGAGTCTTGAGAAAGGCCAAGCTGAAGCCACGCGGTTGAATGTCTTTCTGGAGGGAGTCTTGGACCTGATTGGCTTCAGGAAGGTGGAAATCCAAGTTGATGGAAAGGAACTCTTGGAGTGGACAGAGTTTAATAAGAGTGAAGCACTGTCTCTGCAAGTTTGACAGCTCTGAACATGAGCAGGTCGTCTCCCTGCCGGAAGGACAAGGCAGAGGGCTGGGATGGGTTAAATGTGATATCTGTGGGCAGGGGGGCAGAAGTGAGGCATATACCTCTCACAGAAGTTCTTCTCCCCCTCAAATAAGAGCATATTCAGGCAGCTGGGGAGCATCAGGGCAACTTTACTAAACATGGAAGTTCCAATCAGCCCTGGTCCAGTCCAGCCGGGGGGATGATGTCACTATCACGTGCTCCCCACTGAGGCATAAAAGCCCGCTGGGTGCTGCTGCTACTTAAGTGCCATCTTTAGACATTAGCGGCTAACCTGGCCAGCTGGTCCCCAGCTGCATTAACTTGTTGCTTTTCAAGCCTTCTCTGGAGGCTCTTGGTGCCTTCTGGCTGCCTCTGTGCCTGCTCTGAGTGGGGAATCCCCAGGCTTCCTTGAGGATGGAGGAAGCCCCAGGGCAGTGGACGATATTAACGGTACCTTTACCTCTTTGCAAATGACAGTCTCCCCGAGGAGCTGCTGTGTGTGTGTGTGTGTGTTCAGTTGAAAGCCTGTTGGGTTTGGGGACTGCTTCACTGGTGTTCCTTGTGTGAGGGCTACTTGGTAACCTCACGTACTAAAATATCACCGATGACTGTGTTCGAGCTCCCTGAACTCATGCTTCCTGATGCTACCATCTTGGCTGCTTTGCCTTCCAGGACCTGACGATGACTCTGAACCATGTCACCATGCGCCAGGGCACGGCGGGCGTGCAGCCGCAGCAGCAGCGCTGGAGCATCCCCGCCGACGGCAGGCATCTCATGGTCCAGAAGGAGCCCCCGCAGTACGGCCAGCGCAGCCGTCCCCCTGCCGCCCCCGAGGACCCCTGCCGCCGGAGCTGGTCCTCCGACTCCACGGACTCAGTCATCTCCTCCGAGTCCGGGAACACCTACTACCGGGTGGTTCTCATCGGGGAGCAGGGGGTGGGCAAGTCCACTCTGGCCAACATCTTTGCGGGTGTCCATGACAGCATGGACAGCGACTGCGAAGTGCTTGGAGGTAGGTGGCCCGGCTCCGGAGGGCTTTATGGGTCAGCCGCGGTCCAGCAGGAAGAGTGAGTGGGTGGGTCATTTGTCTGCAGAGCTGGGAACTGCGATTATGCCTTCTTGGCTCTGCCTGGGGAGCCGAGTCCCCACAGAAGCGCTGGCATAGGCCTCTGGGACAAGAAAGTGAAAATGCTTATAGATAGAAGCTGGGCCAGAGAAGGAATTTCTTACATTCCAGCTCTAAAGGGACCAGGGAGACGGTTTACGGAGGGTGGAGCCGGAGGGTCAGGATCCCACCTCTGGCTTTTGCCAGTTCTGACCTGGACCTTTCAAGCACTCAGTGTAGACACAGCCTTTTTCCATGGTGATACTTAAAACCAAGCCAATTAGAAAACTGTTAGGATGAATTCATTAGTTTGTTTATTGCAGTATTAGAGGCTTTAGCGGGTATAAAATTGTTTAAAATCTCTATTTTCAATAGCACAATATTTAAAAAAGATATTGAAAGTTAACAATGATGATACTTAACGTTTGTAAATATACTTAACGGTTTTTCAATTTTCCATGGATAATCTCATTTAAGGTATTTATTATTTAGGCCTTGGTTTCCAAAACTGATCTGAGATGATACAGTCTCAAAAAATCACATATTCCTCAAGTAAAGCATAGCACTGTATTCTGGGAAGTAAGATGAGGCTCCTGTAGTTGATGGTTTAAATTCAGTGTCTTTCAGGCCCAGGGTCTTAGACAATGCCAGGGTCACTGTATGTCCCTGTTTGCAGTTGTGGAAATGAAAGAAGTGTGCTTGTCCCAGTGGCATGGTCTGTCTGAACGCTCAGTTGCAACTCACCGCTGAATCACAGATTTCAGGAGTGGGAAGATGCTTTAGTGATGACACTGTTCTGCCCTCTGCTTGATGCACAGAAATCCTACTCCTTCCTCACTGCTGTCAGCCCATTTCTGCTAAACATCTATTCTTCCTTTGTCTGGGAGTTCACTGCTTCATGAGGCAGCTCCGGAACTGGCTTTAAATGATGACTCATTGATAGAACATTGATTTTTCTCCTCACTCCTGACGTCTCAGGGATGATAGCTAAATCCTAGTTCAAGGGAGAAGCAGGCTCAGTATCTCTTTTTTTGGTAAAGACGCACGGGTGTGTGTCCCTATAGGAGACAGGCAGGAGGCTATCATCTAGAATGTGCCTTCTATTTGTGACTGTTTCTTTTGGTCCTCACATCATGGCTGCACATTGAGTCTTAGGGACTTACCTGGAATCACCCTCTGGAGCATTTTGGATTAGAACCCGGGATTTTAGAAATTAGTTTGGTGGTGTTCACCTTCCACCATTGATAGGGAACCTGCTATGTGCCAGGCACATAGCGCTAAGTACTTCCCACAGGTATTTTAATAGTACTTACAAAAATTAAGCCCATTTGGTTCTAAAGTTCCTATTTTACAGGTGAAGAAATGGAAGCTTGTGAAGTCAAGTGACTTTCCCAGGTGAAAAAGCTAGTCCATGGTTTGCCCAGGAGTCAAAACTAGTTGTGATTGAACCTAAATTCCTGTGTTCTTTCACTGTACTCGACCGTCCCTGGATTTAGCATCCAAAGGCTGTTATATACTATAGCACTTTGGGCAGGGTACCTCCCACATGCCTGGCTCCATGCCATGCTCTGGGGTACTCAGTGATGGATGAGGTACACCATCATACTCTCTTAGGAAGGATCTGAGGGCCAGGGGCTGTAATTTAGAGCAGCATAAAAATTAATAAAGAAGTCACAGTAAAGTACTTTGGGATTGATATGAAAAAGAGACCAACTAAGAATTTTTGTTCATTTCTTTAAGAGGGAGGAATGGAAATAATTAGTGGATATCAGACTCTCAAAAATGTTTGTCCATTAGAGCATAGTGGTACCTATCCAGAGGGTGGTATTCCTGTGGGCATAGGGTATGAAGAAGACTGACCCATCCCTGAACCTTGGGAAGGCAGGCTTCTGTATTTGGGAGGCTTCTTTGTTTAATGGGGAGAGGGGACTGTTGGTAGGCAAAATCCTTTCGTGATCTCCTCAGCCAGAGAATCTTGACAACAGGAAGCTTCTTGGGTGACTCATCCTACCTAATCTGACCTATCTGAGTAACTCATACTGTCTAGGATTACAGCTCTTACCCGTGGGAGGCTGTTGGAATCGTTGGTTAGCTTTATCTTTCCCAAGGAGAGGGTTTTCCATGGCACTTCACTGCACTGTTCTTTTTTTCAGCATTATCCATAAGATAAAAAGTACACAATACTCTCATCATTATTTCTCCAAATAAAGATGAATGTTGTTGAGATTATATTGCACTAATCTTATGACTCTCTGTGCATATTTGATGCCATTCATTCATTCATTCATTCATCTGTCCATTCATCAGTTACTGAACATATACCATGAAGCTTGATGCGACTCAGTGAGGACATACTACGAGTCGTGGGGTTTCTTCCTTAAAGATGCTGACAGTATTTGGAGTAGAGAGCAGGTATACACTGACTTATAAATCAAGATAGGACGCGATTAGTATCTTCAAAGAGGTATAAGGGCAGTGCTGGAGGAATTCAGAGGAGAAAATAAATACCACTTCTGGCTGTGAAAATCAGGAAAAGGTTCATGTAAGTGTTGGTCTCTGAGCTGGACCCTAAGGACCACTAGGATTTAGCAGCAGCAGCAGCAGAGGGAGGTGGAAAGACATTGCACGTGTGCACAGGAAGTACAGCAGAGACCACTGGACGTGAAACCTCGTATGTGGGTTTGGACCCCAGTTTTGATGCTGGGCTCCCCTCATAGCTCAGTTGGTAAAGAATCTGCCTGCAATGCAGGAGATCCTGGTTTGATTCCTGGATGGGCAAGATCCCCTGGAGAAGGGATAGGCTACCCACTCCAGTGTTCTTGGGCTTCCGTTGTGGCTCAGCTGGTGAAGAATCCACCTGCAATGTGGGAGATCTGGGTTCGAGCCCGGGGTTGGGAAGAGCCCCTGGAGAAGGGAATGGCTACCCACTCCAGTATTCTGGCCTGGAAAATTCCATGGACTATGCAGTCCATGAGGTCGCAAAGAGTCAGACACGGCTGAGCCACTTTAACTTTCCCTTTCTTTTCACTTTGATGCTGGGTGCTCCTGGACAAGATACTTACCCTCCTCATGCTTCCTCATTAGAAAAATAGGGACGTTACCTACATCAACGGTTATTAAGAGGATAAGGGGAGATAGCACAGTGCCGGGCACAGAGTGAGTACCAAGTGAACATTAGTTGGGGCTGATTCTGCGTCTGCTGTTTCCCTCCCGTGGGGTTCTCTTCCGCGCCGGCCCTTTCACTGCTTGAAGTCCCTCGTCCACTCTGGTGCCTCTTCCCTGGGGCCCTGTGAGGTGAGCAGAGGAGACGGGAGCCACTGGAGGGGAGGCTGGTGCTTCTCAGCACTGCCTGCTTCTTTCCAAGTGGGACCCTCTGGACTCTGAAGGCTGAAAGCAGTTGAGAGTTCTAGGGGGAGAGGGATGCTGGAGCCTCAGAACTTTCCAGAGGCTGCCAGGACTGGTTCTGGCAGGGGAGAGAACTCCTGTTCAGGTTCACACACAGCCCTGGAGCCAGTCTTGAGCAGGGTGGTCCTCCGAGCAAAGAGGGTTGGGGGTCAAATGCAGTACAGACAAATCAAGAGCCAGCAATTCAGGGAAAATGGCGACCGACCACGGTTGCCCAGTGTTAGAAACTCTCCTCCACCCCTCAGGAGGGTCTCTCCTGCTCTACAGGGGGTGAGTCCACCCCCTGCACCCCAGCCTTCATGGGGGAGCACCAGAAAAAGGAGGCCTTCTCCAGACCAGGGTTCTGAGAAGCCTTCCAAGCAAGAGGCCTCAACCCTTTCTCCACACGCCTTAACCCAGCGCAGATTTCAAAGGACTCGTCTGGAATTTCATATTCTTTTATGTCAGCTCTTCTCACCTGATTAGCACTTAAAAAGGCTGAAAGGTAAGTGCCTAAGAGAGGAAGAGAAACGCAAGCTTTGGTTACAAGCAGGTCCTCTCCTGGTGGCAGAAGGCTGTCAAGCGGGACGCTCTGTGTGTTTGAAGAATCCTTGGGGCGCGTAGCCAGAGGCGATACATACACCCAGGCGCAGGGTATATGCACACAGCAGGGCCGGGATGTATTGCTTTAGGCTCCTGGGTTTCCAACACAGTGACTTTCAGGCAGAGGTAAGTCAAAGCGAGCCTGTCAGGAACCTTCAGGAACAGCAAAGCAGTTTGGCCTTAATCTGCAACTGGACTCTTCAGTCCACTTATTCCTCTAGACTTCTTCTGATAATTCTTAAACCGAGAGAAAATTTGAGTTTGCTTTTTCCCTTGGCTACTGGAATGTAGTATGTTTCTTTCTGAACTACTGGAGATTCAAGCAGATCCCTTGTGCCTACTTTTGGGTAGTGAGTGATGAGCAGAGAAAGTGTTTTTTTTTTTTGAGTTTTCTGCGTGCAAGGAAGGCTTTCAGAGAAAAGATAAAAACTCCGAGGTGGTCAGAGGCAGGCAGCCATGCCCCCACCACTACCCCCTACCCCATCTGTGCTGCCCAAACTCTGATGGTTTGCACTTGGTTGTATAAATTTGCCTGTTGAAGTCATGAGACCCTATTCTCCACTAAGCCAAGGTATGCTATTCACTCTGATCCATTCCTGATGCATACTGAGGGTGGCAAACACGGTGGGAATAATAGACTTAAAAATCCCCAGTGGGAAACAGTTACCATCGTTTAGAAGAGTGACTCCAAAAAACGTGGGGACGCTGAGAAATTCAGAGTCGTTCCTGGTTATTTTTATTCTCCTTTGACATGGTTCCTTCCTTTCCCTCTCGATTCTAATCCCTAGATGAAGAAACAGAGCAGGAGCACGGCTTTGCTGTTTTAAATCGGAGCGCAGTTGCTTTACCGTGTGTTAGTTTCTGCGGTATAAGAGTGTGAGTCAGCTACAGGCACACCCGTGTCTCCTTCCTCTTGAGCCCCTGCGCCCCGCATTCCGCCCCGAGGCTCGCCGCAGGGCGCTGGGCTGGCTCCCTGCGCTGTGTACAGCGGCTTCCCACTAGCCATGTTACACGCGTCACTGCTATTCCCTCGATTTGTCCCACGTTCTTCTTCCCCCGCTGCGTCTGCAAGTCCGTTCTCTCTGTCTGCGTCTCTATTCCTGCCCTGCAAATAGGTTCGTCGGTGCCATTTTTCTAGATTCCACATATATGTGTTGATGTACAGTGTTTGTTTTTCTCTCTCTGACTTTATTCTGTGCGGCAGACCCTAGGTTCGTCCACATCACTACAAATGACCCAATTCCACTCCTCTTTGTGGCTGAGTAATATTCCATTGTATATATGCACCACAGCTTTATCCATTCTTCAGCTGATGGACATCCAGGCTGCTTTCATGTCCTGGCTGTTGTAAACAGTACTTTTACAATTTGCACATGAACATTGGGATAATGTGTCTTTTTCAGTTATGTAAACCAGGAGCACTGCTTCTTCTAAGTCCCTCACTATTATAAAGCAGGAAATGTCCTGGTTCCTACAATGCAAGGCTCTTCAGCTAGGATTACCTGTAATAGGAAACAGCAAGTACGGCAAGAACCAACTTCCATGATCCGAGGAAGTGATGATAACAGCTAACATTTACTGCATGTCCACTTTGTGCCCAGGCTTGATAAATGTAATTGTCAGGTAGCCCTAAGGGATGAATACTGTAATGAGTTCCATTTCACAGATGAAGAGACTGAGGCTCAGAGAAATTAAGAAAGCAGTTCAGAGCCAAACAGTTAATAAGGGCGGGCACCCAGGTTTGAGTTCAGCTTTGCTTGTGCTCACAGTTGCAGTGCTATATTTAGCATCTATTCATTCATTTGATGAGTATTTACTAAGCACCCGCCATCTACCCAGGAAGTGTCCTGGGTGCTGGGGGAGAGGGCAGTGAGCAGCACAGAGGTAAATCTCTGCGTTAACATTCTGGAAGGTGAGAGGGACCGAAAATAATAAAATGAGTACATTAAATGCATTCTTGTTAGATAGCAATCGGCACAGTGAAGAAAAAACAGGGAAGGGAGTAAGGAATATTAGGAGGAGAAGGATGATGGAATTTTAAGAAGACGGTCAGGAAACACATCCCTCAGAAGGAGGTGAGGGAACAAGCCTTCGAATATTGGAGAGAACTGTTGTTGTCATTCATTCGCCCAGCCGTGTCCGACTCTTTGCCACCCCGTGGACTGTAGCCAGACCTCCCTGTCCCTCGCCATCTCCTGAACTTTGCCCAAGTTCATGTCCATTGCATTGGTGATGCCATCTCATCCTCTGATGCCCTCTTCTCCTTCTGATAGAACTAGTTCCTAGCAAAAAGAACAGCCAACGAAAAATGACCAAAAAACAAAAAGACAAAAAATCATTATGAAGATCATAATTTTCTAATGTTAAAATTCAAAACAGGAAATTGCATTGTGCAATTAGAGGGAGTATGGGCTCAGCTGCGTGGAATCGATGGGAATTTCTCTTGCAAAAATCCCACTGAACTCAGTTAATCCCCTCCCCCCTACACACACACTGATTTTTCTGGCCTGGAGCTGCTCTGCCCTTTGAACTGCACTCACCCTTCACCTACACTCAATCTGGGCTCAAGTGCCAGGAGGGAAGTTTCCATTACTAAGTAGAGCTGGAGGCTGCGCCTCTGTTCTACTTAAGATGGAAACGCAAGCCCGTTTATTCCAGGGACCTGTATTTTCTAAACGCAGAAAATGTCATCAAAACAAGGGTAGTCTCAAGATTTTTTTTCTTGCATATCTCAAAAGAGCTCTGTGAGCTGAAAGCTCCTGAAATTGCCAGTGAATGTTCAGTCATCACCCCTGTGAGGGTTGTAAGCTAGGTTTGCATTTCCACTGGGCAGTCAGTGTTTCTCAGGCAGCATCCACGGAATCGGAATCAAAAGTACTCAAGTGAGTTTATTCTCCTAAAGGGTTTTCCTGTATAAAACGTATAGGAATGATGAAAATGGATGGATGCCTTTCAAGTGTTTAGTGACACATATTCGGAAGATGCAGGAGGTCTGCTTAGTAAATACTGGAGGAATACGTGTGGAATGTTGTTGAAGGTGATTAAAAAAGAGTTTGTGAATATTTACACAGTTTACTCTGTATACTTACATAATTAATTGCATAGTTAGTAAGTTTATTTTCTGGCATAATTTGCTGCATCACCCTCTTAGAGAAAAGTGTTGCCTATTTGTCTGAGTCCAACATCACTGTTCTTTCTTTTCCAGAAGATACATATGAACGAACACTGATGGTTGATGGGGAAATTGCAACAATTATCCTCCTGGACATGTGGGAGAATAAGGTATGCAGGGCCTGTGACTCTCTGTAAACTCCTCTGGGGCCTGCCTTCCAATAAGCTGTTTGGTGCAAGGGTGAAATTGTCCTTCTTGATATTCCAGATAAGGTGGACTCATTTTCTTGATTAAAAAGCTTTTACTTCTGAAGACTGAAACTGTTGTAAGGAGCACATTGTTCATAAATGAGCTTAGAATAACAAGCAAGTGGCAGTGATCTGCCCTTAGGTCTATTCAGAAATACAAAGTGTATTTGTTTTAGGGAAAGTCCCAGTAAGTATGGGTGATAATTTTAAACTACATAAAACCATATTATATGAAATTGATATTCTCAATAGCTTTCACATTTTGCTTTTTTTTTTTTGGTGAAAGGTTTGGGGTTTCTGAGCTTATATGCTAGACCTTCTGTTTATTGAGAACTCTCCTATGTTAATGAAAGGATTCTTAATTTCATCACTTAGGAGAGGCAAAAAGAATTTTATGGAAGCCAGGAAACGCTCCTTTTAGGTATTTGAAATAAAATTGGAAATATTGTTTGGCAGACCCGTCGTATAATTTATCAACTCAAGCTGTAGGAGGAATCGGAAAGTCAAAGTTTTTGGCGTCCGTCCTCTCTGAGCTAGCAGTCTTTACAGTCACAGACATCCTGGAAGACTGATGCCTTTGAGGGGAGTTGGAATGAATTTTCTTCCTTTCCCGTATCAGCGGAGGGACTCTGGGATACACACGTTCCCTCTTTCAAACGGAGACCTCATTTAAGCAGGCAGAGCTGAGCTCATGGAAGACCTTCTCCTTTATCAGGGGGACAGTGAGTGGCTGCAAGAGCACTGCATGCAGGTCGGGGACGCCTACCTGATCGTCTACTCCATCACGGACCGAGCCAGCTTCGAGAAGGCGTCCGAGCTGCGGATTCAGCTCCGCAGGGCCCGGCAGACCGAGGACATCCCGATAATCCTGGTTGGCAACAAAAGTGACCTGGTGCGGTGCCGGGAAGTGTCTGTATCAGGTAAGAGGAGCGGTGCCAGTACCGTAGAAATGTCTCTGAGTCCCTTGCATCTTGCTTCCGACGGTTGCTCTTTCCTGAAGCTGAAACTGGGGACTTACTAAAATGCCACGTGGAGTTTCTCTCATCCTCTCTAAGAGGTCCATGTTCCCAGCAGATCATCTGCTCTACCTGCGGGATTCTAGTCTCTCCATCCCCAAGGCTTTCTCTGGGATTCCTTTAGGGAAGAGGTCCGGCTCAGGGGAACTGGCCATCCCCAGCGTTTTGGCCCTTCTATTCTCCAGGGAGATCTCAAGCCTTCTGGGAAGTGAAAGTAACATCTTTAGACAGGAAGGATGGGCACTTTGATTAAGGGGCATTGTGAGAAAGAGTCTCACCGAGATTGAGAATTCTACTCTGGCTGCCTCTGGTTCCTGTTGACCGTAGAAACACCCTCCCAGCCCTCACTCTTTGTTTCCTGAATTCCAGTCAAGGCATGTCTGCTGGTATCACATACCCTTTGTCATAATTCAGGGATATTTCCTATTTGTTGAGCTGGCACCCAAGTGCCTTTGGGGACCTTAAAATTTTATTGGCCTAATACAGATTTGTACAATGGTAAAAAAAAAAAAAAGTGCTGCATTGCCAGCCTCCACCCAGCAGTAAAGAACCCTGTAAAAGACTGAAAAGACCCAACCAGCTTGGGAATGCCTTGCTCTCGGGAAATGGCTGTCTATAGTAGTCAGTTTCCTCCAAACCAAAACGTGGACACCTGGTCATTGAACACAATAGAACATTCGAAATTGAGACTGTTTCAGAAAAAACTTGTTTGTAGAGTTGCTGTACTGTACATGTGTGAAATCTTCAAAATTTTTTCAAAATATCTCATCCAAACTTAAAAAACATTTTTTTAAGAGAGGAAATCAACTAGTAGGATTCTTAATTTTCAATTCAGGAAACTGAATCAGGAGAAAGAGTAAAGAACATGAACTTGAGAGTGAAGCAGACCCGGATTCACAGCTGCTACTTACAGGCTGTGTGAACGCCCTCAAGTTTTTAAAGCACCGCCTTCTCTCCCTTCCAGTCTCATCAGCTATCTGAAAGGGATAGTGTACTTTTAAAGATTGCTGTGAACATTAAAAAAAATTTGTCAAGTATTTAACCCATTGCCCGAGGGGAGTCAATTACGACGATGGCTGGGACTATTATAATTAATACTATGGCACTGGTCACGTTGGACCTTCACACCGTGAATTTGGCGGGCCCGATCTAAAGCCCGTCTTTGCTGCTTCCAGGAATCTTCCTGTGAGGCTCTTTGCTTCTGTTTCAGGGAGGCCACGTGTCCCCGTGACCTCCGGTATCCATCACGTGGATCGCTGACTTCGAGTTCCCTGGGGCACTGTTTAAAGTTAGGCCGCATCCAGCTTGGCTGTGTGCGTGGCGGGTCAAATCTGCAGCTCCCCTGACTCTCCTCTCGCCCTCTTGCTTTCCCCACCAGAAGGGAGAGCGTGTGCTGTGGTGTTCGACTGCAAGTTCATCGAGACCTCTGCGGCCGTCCAGCACAACGTCAAGGAGCTGTTTGAAGGCATCGTGCGGCAGGTCCGCCTCCGGCGGGACAGCAAGGAGAAGAACGAGCGGCGGCTGGCCTACCAGAAGCGGCGGGAGAGCATCCCCAGGAAAGCCAGGCGCTTCTGGGGCAAGATCGTGGCCAAAAACAACAAGAACATGGCCTTCAAGCTCAAGTCCAAATCCTGCCACGACCTCTCGGTGCTCTAGGCACCCAGAGGCACCCGCTGTCCCGCAGAGGACATCACTGAAGGCCGCTGGGACCCATAATCTATATTAGATTGGATTCTTAAGTATCGTTAGATGTGGCTTCCCCTATTGTAGCTGGGAACTAATGTGCTAGCCTGCTGGGCAACCGTACGCGTGGGAAATGAAAGGGCTTCGTGAGGAGTCAGTATTCATTTACAGGAAAAGCCTGACCTTTGCTGTTTGAACACCCAAGACTCATTAGAGGGCGTGGTCGGGGTTCACGTGTTTTTTCTCTCCTTTCGCCGATGGAGAATGGAAGCCTACCGAAGAATGCCTGGACAAGAACTTTTCCTTGTTAAAATTTTGCCTGGTGTTCTGATATGTTATTTGAGGCCACTCAGTCGGTCCTAGGCAAATATAGGAAAGCTGTCAAAGGAGTTTTGCAAAGGAAAGAGAACCTCTGTCTTTGTAGCTTATATTTGTGGAGCTAGAACTGCATAACTGGGTTCATCGTGGTCATCGCTGTCATTGCTCCGCGAAGCTGTGAGAGATGATGGACTTGCTGGAAAGGAAAGCTTAGCAAACCATTTTTGTTCAATGCCCATAGTTGGTGATCTAGAAATCTGTAGAACTGGGAATCGATACATGCACCACTAATGGGTTCAAAAATTGTGTATTTACTATTGTGTCTTATATTTTTTTACTTAGGGGAAAATTATTTTAATCAGATTCTATTTAGCCAAACCACATTTTCTGTTGCATTGTTTTTAAAATCATGGGGCCATCATAAAAATATTTTTAACATCTAAATTACTGAGAACATAGAGTGCAAAATGCCAGATTTTAAAATATAATTGAAGCTCTGAATTTTTGTAAAACACAAAATATAAATACTTCCAGCATTTTGGGTTGACCCTTGTATGCCACAGCTCTGCTCTATTTATTATTATTTTGCAAAATAACAACCATTGTAACATTTGATAAAGCATATTTATGAACCTGTTTCTTGTTAAGAAAAACACCCATTTTATTACCATTTTCTATCTTTTTCAGAATATTCAAGTTTTTACCTATATGTCTTCTAATAAAATAAATAAAATCTTTGGGAAAAAAAATGCATTCCTAAATATTTTTCCTCTCCAGGAAAGATGATTGTGATCATTTTGGTATAGCTTCCAGAGCAAGCAAATTATAAAGAAACCTACCTATCATTTATTTCTTCTTTTCATTGGCAATAGCCCAGTCATTATCTGTTTTAAAGGGTATTCCTGACGCCTGTCCTTTGGGACGTGATTCACAATAATGCAAAGTGATTTTCAGCTGATACAGTTAGGAAGTATTTGGAGTCACATAAATGCTGAGTTACAATAAAAGTGAGATTGATCTTTACTTTGGTCTGGCAAATTCCTAACTCAACAGATGGGCCTCGCTTTGCTCCCCAAAGGCTCATGGTCCTAAGCTTGAGTAAAGCATTAGAGGAAATTATAAAGGATTAGGGAGGAAAAAAAGGAAACTGGTGATTTTCAGCCTGAGATCTAGCCAGGCAAGGCTTTAACCAAATTCTCCCTGGTGACTTTATTACAGCTGGACACATTAATACATGGTTGCTTTCCAGTGGCACTGTGTAGCCCTTCTGCTACAGGAGAGGGACTCCCTGTTCACACCCCTGGCCCGCATGTGCACCCTCTTTCACTCTCAATTCCCTCTCCTGAGTTTGTGGTCAGACACACACTCACAGTGACAATCATGGGACCTTGCATATTGCCCCGAGTGACAGTTTTACAAGGGGCTTCTTTTCTGTTCTGTTGCCCTTTCTCTTCCCTTTTCCAAGTTGGGAGCAGAAGTTCCCATCTCAGAACTTGGCATCTTTGAATTGTGTAAGGAAACAGTACAGGGAAGTGATGAGAGTAAAGACTCAGGTTACGAAGGCCAAGGCGGAATCCAGGCTGTGCCGTTAAACACGTGCACCTGGAGTAGAGATCCAAGCTTCGTAACTATCCGTTTCTCATCTGCAAAACAGGGCTGCTAAAAATAGCTGCCTTATCAGGTTGGGAGGTGGATGTCATTCAGTTTGCCACACTCTAAAGAGCTCGAGAGATGGCGGTTTTCATTGACACACATCTTCCATTTTGCATCAGTTTTTAAAAAATTAATTAATTTTAACTGGAGGCTAATTACCTTACAATATTGTTTTATGTGTCAGTCTCCCCCAAATGAAATGGAAACTCCTTAAAATCAAGAACCACTTCAATCTTTTCCTTTTCACCTCTCTGCTCTCTGTGGTACAGAGCTTTACATACATTGAAGGTTTTCATAGCATTTCCTCTTGAATAGTTTCTCCCAGTGGCTCCATGAGGTTGATAGGCCATTTTACAGCCAACAAGGCCGGGGGATAAGTGACTTTCTCAGTTTGTTCAGCTATGAAGTATCTGGGTTAGGACTGGTGTCCAGCTGTGACGTATTTGCATCTTCTAGAATCTAAAACCGTTTCCTATACACACAGCTCCCGTTTCCTATACACACAGCTCTTTTCATCTTCATCGGCCAGCCCTTCCCCCCGCCCCACACCCCAACACGTAACACAAACCACACACACGCACCCCTCCACGTAGCGCACACACACAACATGCACATACAGCAAGCGCAGTACACATACCCCATACGTACCTGACACGCACACCACACACACACACACACACACACACACACACACATTCCTTATACTCTTTTCTCCCAGTCCAACCTGCCTCCTCACTTATTTCAGATCTCCTTAGATAAACAGCCAACAGCTCCCAAGCGTCTAAGCTTCAGGGCCTATTGAGGACTGTCGCCCCAGGGCTCCCCCAGGTTGAGCCAGGCACACAGTGCAGGCTGCAGTCCAGTCTGCGAGGTGATTTGGTTCAGTCAAACAGATCTGGGTTTCAAACTGGTTTCATCACTGTGGCTATGTGACCGGTAGGAACTTGCTCAGCCTCTTCAGCCTCAGTCTGCCCATCTGTGATGTAGGGATAACACCTGCTTCACAAGGCTGCGAGGAGAGCAGCGAGAGACCTGCAGAAGTCGTCGCCCCAAGGCAGCTCCCGCAGCTGCTGCTCCTGCACAGCATCTTGCCTTCACTCACCCTCAGCTCCTCCAGACATTGCTGGGCGTCCGCGCACCCTCGGATGCCAGGGGTACAATGATGACTAAGACATTGTCCTGGTCCTCCGAGTCCTCGAGAAAGGAAAATATGACTGTCCCGAAAAGCCAAAGAAGGTGGCATTAGGGATAGGAAGAAAATGAAACTGTGGGCGGATTATACGTGGAAGGCACTGGATCTGCTGCCATTAGATAGTTTAAATGAAAGAAAACTATTAAAATGATTGGATTTGAGGTGGGAAAATAAATTGGGCTATTTTAAAAAATTCCATTTTGGGAAGTAGGAGCATTGGCGAAAAGTTGGATTTTAAGCAACCTGTCTTGTTGCTCAATACATGAACTACTCAATAAATGGAATGAAGCAGATGATTATGAATTCACTCAGCAAAATCCATGGAGTGCCTACCTGGGCAAGGTGCTGTGGAGGAAACCCAATGGGAGAAGGCGGTCTCACCTTTAAGAAGCATGTGATATAGTTATGGCATATTTGTGGGAGATGGACATGGTGTGAATGAGGACAGCTACACAAAAACCTAGACTATGACATAGAAGGTAAGAAGGGGCTGCAGACATGTGAGGCAATGCAGTGGGAGCTTGGCTGGTGCAATCATGGAATGCCTCTTGTAGGAAGTGGCGTTGCGCTTAATCTTGAAGACTACTTAACATTTCCACAGGCAAGGCTAGTTAAAAGAAAGAAAAAGGGAGAGGTTGGCCTATGTAAAGAAAATAGCATGAGTAAGAGCAGAGAGGCAGGAAAGAGAAAAATCTGTTTAGAAAAAATAAGGGAAGTCCAGTTTGATCAGGAAATTTATGGAAGGTGGTTAAAAGTGAAGTGGTTAAATATATGAGTCTTGGAGTCAGAAAAATGTAGTTTCACATTCTGACTTGTTAGCTATAGTGGGTTGTATTCCCCCCACCAACCGCAAATCCACATCCACCTCAAAATGCAACCTCATTTGGAAAGAAATTTTTTTTTAGGTGTACTTAGTTAAGGATCTTGAAATGAAATCATTCTGGACTTAACGGTGGGCTCTAAATCCAATGAGTGCTGCCTTCATAAGAGAAAAGAGAGGGAGCGAGATTTGACACGTAGGGAAGGAGGCTGCGTGAAGACAAAAGCAGAGACTGGCGTGATGCTGTGGCCAGCGAGCAATGCCGAGGAACATCTGGGACCAGGAGTTGCAGACGGAAGGAAGGAATTCTCCCTAAAGCCTTCTGAGGGAGAATGGCTCTGCCGACATCGTCATTTTAGGTTTTTAGCCTCCAGAACTGCAGTAGAATACACTTCCGTTGTTTTAAGCCAACAAGTTTCTGGTAATGTCAGCAACCCTAGGGAAATGAAATGCATTGGGTTATTTAGGGCAATGTAGCCTGTATAAGCCTCCATTTCTTCATTGGAGAAACAAAGATAATGCCGATCTCAAAGGATTATCATGAGGATTAAATGGAAAGCACTCAATTTATTGTCTGTCCAAGAGGTAGAAAGTGATTAAACAGGAAGGTAAGAATGGGGTGTCATAGACTATGTCAATTTCCAGGCTAAGAAGTTTGCATTTGGTTCAGAAGACAATGCAGGGATTTGAAGATTGCCAAACAGGGTGTGAGAAGTCAAGTGGCGCTGCTTCAGGACGTGCCCCGGGGGAACTGACCTGGCAGTAACCAGGAAGTACAAGACCACCCCCTCCCCACAAGGAGACCTGTGAGGAAGCCGCGGGAGCACCTGGCCTCCTGTGCTGAACCCTGTGCAGGGGGATGGAAGCTGTCCAGCAGGAGAGCTGTCGATGTGTGCTCTGCATTGACGAGTGCACGCATCTGGCAGGTTTCCAGGTTTTGTGCAGGGAGTGCTCCCAGTGCAACGAGGCCTGATACCTACAACAGCCAGACAGCAGTGCAAATAAGAGACAAGGAGAAAAGGGCAGCAGAGCAGGCGGGGAGCGCCGGGTTACCAGATGATCCTGGGGGAGGGGTGTGGATTCCTACTCTGTGACTGCCAAGAAAAGCCATGGAACAAGAGGCCTGAAACCACCAGTAATTGTCCAGTTTAACTCCTGAAGCGCCGAGGAAATAAATATTGCACACCTGCTTGTCCTGTCCTGTGACTAGGGAAAAGGATGCAAACCAAGGGTTTGAGTTTTTAGCCAAGGGGCACTAAAGTACACGCACTTGACTCTGCATGAGCGTGTGTGTGCACGCACGTAGGTGTGCCCGTGCATAATAATGTGTGTATCAGTGTGTGTGTGTGTGTGTGTGTGTTGGGGACAGAGGTGGGAAGGAGAGAGCTCACAGTTAAAGGAGTAGAGTCTTGTTGCTGTTCAGTCGCTCAGTCGTGTCCGACTCTTTGCAACCCCATGGACTGCAGCACACCAGGCCTCTCTGTCCATCACCAACTCCCAGAGCTCACTCAAACTCATGTCCATCGAGTCGGTGATGCCATCCAATCATCTCATCCTCTGTCACGCCATTCTCCTCTTGCCCTTAAACTTTCCCAGCCTTAGGGTCTTTTCCAATGAGTCGGCTCTTCACATCGGATGGCCAAAATATTGGAGCTTCAGCCTCAGCATCAGTCCTTGCAATGAAAATTCAGGGTTGATTTCCTTTAGGATTGACTGGTTTGATCTTGCTGTCCAAGGGACTCTCAAGAGTCTTCTCCAACAGCACAATTTGAAAGCATCAATTCTTTGGTGCTCAGCCTTCTTTAAGGTTCAACTCTCACATCTGTACATGACTACTGGAAAAACTGGAGTACTGCAATTAAAATAACTTCAAATGTCAACTAGACTCTCATCTTGCTCCACTATTCAGTATATTTCAAAAATACAGCTTCTGTCAATGGTTTTATTTACTTCAGTATTTACAAAGGAAACTGACTATTCAAGAGGTGTGTGCCCTTTCAGAAACTCAAAATGAGTTGTAATTTAAGTTTACTGAGATTGTGGTCAAATAAGTTGAAACAAGATGAGCCTGCAGCTTCTGTGGGGCTGAGGTTTTTAACCACTTGAGTCAAAGTAGAGAAGTTACCTCTCACTGTCAGACTTTAAGAAACATGGAAACTCAAGTGGCCTGAGATGTACTAGATTACCATTACTTAGAGGCCCCACGGATGTCATTTGACTTGCAGAAAACTGGCTGCCTTGTGGGTGATATGAAACAATTTTGGAGGGCACTTTCTCCTATATATGTTCGTATATGTACAGACCACACATATTTACACCGGCCTCATTTGAAGACAAACAGTAATTGTAATATGGATGGCAGATGTTGCAAACTAGATATCTGATGAGGGAACTATAGCCCTCATGTGAATGTCAGCAAAGGTGCCTTATTAGGAGCACCGCAGACACAGAGAGCACGTTGCAAATACCAGAAAACGGGCAGGCAAAGAGCCGTGAGGAGTGCAACTGATAGCCAGTCAGCTTATTTAATTAAAAACACAATCAGATATATTTGAAAGCAGTACTTTTTGTTTTTTTGTAAGCATCAGGCTGGACGAGGCAATGAGGTAGGAGTGGAAATCCTATTTTAAAAAATGCAGAGGAAATTGCCTGTGATTCGTCTATTTGATGGTAAGATGGAGCTGGTGGCTGGCCACAGTGTGGTTCAATATTTGGAAACAGCAAGCGAGGAGCTTGGCTTATCTGAGGAATGATGGGGCAAAAGTAATTCTGAGCTGAGGTGGAAAAAAACAAGTGCAAACAGGGCCTCCAGATGTCTTTCAGACAAGACCTGCCACACCACGAACGTGCCTCCCCCTTCCTCCCCCGGTTAAACAGTCCAGCAGCTGGGTGGTCACCCCAAGCGCATCCTCGCCCAGTGCTGGGTAAGGGCACATTTTAACTTTGCTTTGTGAAATATCGGCATCACGGCCAAGATCATGTTGCCCATCAGGAGGGTGGTAGCGAACCATTATGACTTAGCTGACTTAACACTTCTTAATGCAGCATGGAGTGCTGGATGGTCAACAACAGACCACAAAAATGAAGTGGAACACAGAAGTTTGTTACTCACAGGTCCGAGAGGAAGTGCAGTGGGCCTTGAAGGGAGGTCCAAGCAAGGCGCCCACAGAGCGATAGGGCCCTGGACATAAGTCTTTATTAAAGTCTGAGGATGGAGGGCTTTGGGGTTCTTGTTGCAAGGCCCGATGGGTTAATTCAGACAAGAGAGTGAGGCTTTGATAAGCTCCACAGGGGTCTTATCTAATGGGTGCCGGGGAGGCTGTGCTTGCAAGGGCTGCTGGGAAAGTCACATCAGGAACTTAAATTTGTTCGTGACTCTATGGGCTGTTACTGAGGACAAGCACTTGCATGAGGGCATTCCTGTCAGCTTACGGCCTCCCGCAGGTCACTAGGTCACACAAAATGGATGCAGAGGCAGCAGTGCCTGGGGATAGAGTATCTTAGCTAAACTCTGGACTCTGGATCTTCATGAGCTCCGTTGGAACCACAGGAGTACGTGTGGACCTGTTGATTCCAAAAGATGACTTGAGTTTAGAGTTTGAGAGAGCCTCAGATGGCAGAGGACTCCTCCTTTTTGCACAGAGAGACACTGAGACCCTGAAGGTGTGATTTGCTCAGTGACCCAGTGGGGCCAGAACCCAGGGTTCCAGACCCCAGTTCAATGCTCTTTCCACAAGAGTCACTGCCTTGCCACCTGAGTTAAAAGACTGTCCTGGCTTTCCTAATCATAGCTCAGTTGGTAAAGAATCCACCTGCAATGCAGGAGACCCCAGTTTGATTCCTGGGTTGGGAAGATCCCCTGGAGAAGGGATAGGCTACCCACTCCAGTATTCCTGGGCTTCCCTTGTGGCTCAGCTGGTAAAGAATCCACCTGCAATGTGGGAGACCTGGGTTTGATCCCTGGGCTGGGAAGACTTCCTGGAGAAGGGAAAGGCTACCCACTCCTGTATTCTGGTCTGGAAAATTCCATGGACTAAGTCCATGCGGTCGCAAAGAGTCGGACACAACTGAGTGACTTTCGCTTCACTTCTTCACTTCAGTGCATCTTAAAATCTTCATGCATAAAATAAGAAAAATACTACTGATCTCACAGTGTTTTTTTAAATTCAAAATTGTTTTAATCTTTTTAAATGGAGTATGGTTGCTTTACAATGCTGTATCAGTTTCTACTATACAATGTGAATCAGCTGTATGTATCCATATACCCATTCCCTCTTCAGCCTACCTCTCTCCACCATCCCACCCCTCTCAAAACTACAGTGAGGTATCACCTCACATCGTCAGAATGGCCATCATCAAAAGGTCTATAAACAGTAAATGCTGGAGAGGCTCTGGAGAAAATCCTCCTACATGGTTGCTGGAAACGTAGATTGGTGCAGCCACTATGAACAGTATGGAGGGTTCTTAAAAAATGAAACGCAGAAACTGCCATATGACCCAGCAATCCTACTCCTGGGCATATAACCCTGAAAAACCACAGTGTTTTTAAGATGACAGAATGAGATAAGTAAAAGTGCCTTGTAATCTCTGAAGAGTCTTCAAACCTCTACAGAGTCATTAAAGTGCTATGCACATATGAGGTGGCATGAAGCTTTGTTTGCCCATTGATGGCTTCAACAGTGTCTGAAGGAGAATCACAGGTGGAAGTCGGACTGGCTTGTGGGTGGGTCTCTCAGTGCCCACCCTCAGCGGATTCCCTCCTCCAGCACCCCAGACAGACACTCACCTACTTTGCTGACTTGTTGGACTGGCCTTGATCACTGGTCCCTTGGAATGTCTGAAGCCAGTTAAAGCGCATTAGCAGTTGGGGAAATGCCAACGCCATCCTCTTCTGGCAGCAGCAGGAGCGAACTTGTAATTTGATGTTCTTTATTGTGTCTTTGAGAGTCTCTGTACAGACTGGGCAATGAGAAATGCTATTTTAGGTGTTAAAGATGAGGACATTTGACTCATAAAAATATCAGATTGATAGTGACCTTGTCCATTTTCTTGCTTCTAGGTGGAACAGTGTTCCACCTGACAGATAAATGAGACCCTAGGGTGTCACAGGTGCTTCAGGTTATAACTGAGAGTAAATCACCGCAGATGGTGACTACAGCCATGAAATTAAAAGACGCTTGCTTCTTGGAAGGAAAGCTATGACCAGGCTAGACAGCATATTAAAAAGCAGAGACATTACTTTACCAACAAAGGTCCGTCTAGTCAAAGCTAGGGTTTTTCCAGGAATCATGTATGGATGTGAGAGTTGGATTATAAAGAAAGCTGAGAGCTGAAGAACTGATGCTTCTGAACTGTTGTGTTGGAGAAGACTCTTGAGGGTCCTTTGGACTGCAAGGAGATCCAACCAGTCCATCCTAAAGGAAATCAGTCCTGAATATTCATTGGAAGGACTGATGCTGAAGCTGAAATTCCGATACTTTGGCCACATGATGTGAAGAACTGACTCATTTGAAAAGACCCTGATGTGGGGAAAGATTGAAGTTGGGAAGAGAAGGGGATGACAGAGGATGAGATGGTTGGATGGCATCACCAATGTGATGGACATGAGTTTGAGTAAGCTCCGGGAGAGGGTGATGGACAGGGAAGCCTGGCGTGCTGCAATCCATGGGGTTGCAAGGAGTTAGACATGACTGAGCCATTGAACTGAACTGAACTGAGGGTGTCACAGGTGCTTCGGGTTATAACTGTGAGTATAGGAAAGAAGACAGAAGTGGACACGTGGGACTCACCTCCTTTGTGACTGAGAAGGAAGATGCAGATTGTGCAGCTCCATGAGAGAGTAGCTGAAGACAAAAGAGGAACCCATGGTGAGGATGGGTTGCCTGGGTTTGGATGCTGGCTCCCCCTGGGTTATCCCAGCTAGGTAACTTGGTCAGGAAACAGTCTTCATCAGGCTCAGCTTCATCATCAGAAGGAAAAAATCAAGTAAATGAATTAAGATTATCTATTTCTTAGGTTTTTTATAGAGAATAATGGAAAAGTGCAGCCTCCTGGTACATGATGCTTAAAGCTTTTAGCAAGGTTTATTTTCTTTATTCAAATGAAAACCAAGTGCCTCAAAAGACTAGTCCTAGGAGGGAAGTCTGGAAGCAGGGAGGGCTGTCTAACAGGAGACTCTCCTAGTCTGTTATCCTAAATTGTCATCGTCCCCTTGGCAGTCAATACTACTCTAGAGGGGAGTCTAGCCTGAATGTCCTGGCCAAAGGATGGACCAAACTTCCTGCCACAAAGGAATCACATTCCTTTAGGGCTGAATAATATTCCATTTTATGTATCCACAAATGAATTCTATATTTTCTATATTCGTTCATCTATCATTAGACCCTTGATTGTTTGTACCATTTGGTTATTATGAAAAATACTGTCATGAACATGGGTGTATAAATATCTGTAAGAGTCTCTGTTTTCAATTCTTTTGAGAAGAAGTGGAATTGCTGGATCTTTTAGTAATTCTATCTTTAATTTTTTGAGAAATCTCCATGCCCTTTTCCACAGTGGCTGCGTCATTTTACATTCCCAACAGCAATGAATGTACAAGGGTTCTGAGTTCGCCACATTCTTGCCAACACTTCCTATGTTATATATTTTTTTGTTAATAACCATCCCACTGGGTGTGAAGGAGTATCTCACTGTGGTTTTGATTTGTATTTCCCTAATGATTAGTGATGTTGGAAGTCTTTTCACGTGCTTATTGGCCATTTGGTGGTGGTTTAGTTGCTCAGTTGTGTCTGACTCTCTGCGACCCCGTGGACTATAGTCCTCTAGGCTTCTCTGTCCATGAGATTTTCCAGGCAAGAATACTGGTATGGGTTGCCATTTCCTTCTCCATTTACATACTGTTTTTGGAGGAATGTCTATGCAAGTCTTTTGCTGATTTTTTGATTGGGTTATTTTGAGCTGTAGGAGTTCTTCATATATTCTAAGTATTAATCCCTCATTAGATATATGATTTGCAAGTATTTTCTCCTATTTCATGAGTTGTCTTTTTGCTTTGCTTATGGTGTCCTTTGATGCACAAATGTTTTAAATTTTGATGAAATCCAATTTATCTACTTTTTCTTTTGTTGCTTGTGCTTTTGATGTCATATCCAAGAAATTGTTGCCAAACCAGTTTCATTTGCCTGACATGCAGCAAGTCAAATCTAGATGGAGAGGTTTGTAGCAGAGAGAGGATTTGTTCACGAGGCAGCCAAGCGAGGAGTCAGGAAAACAAGTCTCAAGTCCAACTCCCCAGAGGCGAGTGGGCCTTGGATTATTTATGGGCTAAGGAGGTAAAGTGGTCTCAGGAGTGGGGAAAGATGACTGGAGGCAAGAAAATGGTGAAATAACTGGTGTTCTGTGCAGGTGTATCTGAGCTACATTCTTCTTCATAGTATGCATGTTCAGAAAATGGCAGCATTAGCATGATCTAAGGGTGGAGTTTGGGGCCCTCTAATGTCAAAAGGTCATCCATTGGACACTTGCAGAGTCTCAGTTGGATGTTGGTCATCTTGATCGGTTTGATCTGAGCAAAACTAGCTCTATGTTCCTGAAAAATGATTCAGCCATTACTATGGAAGCCCATACCTCAGAAGTGTTATCTCTAGGGGGCAGTTAATTGAGTCGTGTGACATATTGTCTAGGCTCCATGAAGCTTGAAGGGTATGTAATTCACAAGAACAATTAAGGTAAGCTTGATTGGTGAAGGCAGGTTTTTGTGGTTATTCAGTGGTGCCCAACTCTTTGCAACCCCATGGACTGCAGCACGCCAAGCCTCCTTGTCCTTCACCATCTCCTGGAGTTTGCTCAAACTCATGTCCATTGAGGCAGTGGTGCCATCCAACCATCTCATCCTCTGTCGTCCCCTTCTCCTCCTGCCTTCAATCTTTCCCAGCATCAGGGTCTTTTCCAGTGAGTTGGCTCTTCACATTAGGTGGCCAAAGTATTGGAGCTTCAGCTTCAGTATCAGTCCTTCCAAAGAATATTCAGTCCTTTCAATGAGTATTCTTGATTTCCTTTAGTACTGACTGGTTTGATCTCGTTGCCATTCAAGGGACTCTGAAGAATTTTCTCTAACATCACAGTTTGAAAGCATCAATTCTTCAGTGCTCAGCCTTCTTTATGGTCCAACTCTCACAGCCATATATGACTACTGGAAAAATCATAGCTATGACCATATAGACCGTTTAGGATATTATTTATTAAGCAAGTTATGGTTTAAAAGATCTAATTGATTACTGCCTTCAGTTTCAAAATCCTTGCTGAATCCAATGTTATGAAACTTTTCTTCTGTATGTTTTCTTCTAAAACTTTTATAGTTTTAACTCATGTTTGGGTCTTTGATCAATTTTGAGTTAACTTTTGTAGGTGGTGTAAGGTAAAGGTACGACTTCCTTTTTTTTTTTTGTAAATGGGAAATAGGTTTCTTGCATCATCTATAGTTCACTGGTTGCAAGCAACAGAAACTGAGAGGCTAACTATTGGAATCATTCTAGATAGTTCATAGAAATTAAAAGAAGTTCTGAATGGTAAAATCTCTGTAAGTAAAGAATATGGCAGTGACTTAGGAATCTTAGTCATGGACTGTTTCTCATGATGCTGTGATCGGAGAGATGCTGTGATTGGCTCCAAAAATCTTGTGTGTGTGTACTTCACTGGATATCATATTTGGCTAGGGGGCTTATAAGGGGAAGTGTGTGTGTGTGTGTGTGTGTGTGTGTGTGCTGAGGAAGAGGCAGCATTGTTATTGAATTTTCTCAACAGATAAGAACAGTTGAAATGCAGGGTTTGAATGAGGGGGAGAGAGGAGGAGGGGGGAAGGCATTCCCCGCAAAAAAAACGAGAATGCCGGAGCAAAGGGAAGTGGGAAGGATACTGGCTAGGTCAAACAATGGATACTCGCTACCTGTCTTCACTGAAAACTTCTCAGATATTGACTGATATTGCATTGCAGATCTTGAGTAGACAGCAACAGAGTATGCCATGTTTTCCACACCTATTTGTCCAAGATACTTTTCAGTTCAGTTCAGTTCAGTGGCTCAGTCGTGTCTGACTCTTTGCGACCCCATGAATCACAGCACGCTAGGCCTCGCTGTCCATCACCAACTCCCGGAGTTCACTCAAACTCATGTCCATCGAGTCTATGATGCCATCCAACCATCCCATCCTCTGTCATCCCCTTCTCCTCCTGCCCCCAATGCCTCCCAGCATCAGAGTTTTTAAGTTTATCTTACAGAATTGATGTTCCATAGAACATGTTTTGGGAAATGCTTTCACATGCTAATAAAAAGAATTGTGTACTTGCACAATAGCAAGTTCAATCCTGGTTGACTCTTTTCTTCAGTTCGTAAATTAGACACAGCTTACACAAACAGCAAGGACACACACATCACATACATCAAAGCACTGAGCTGAAGTGGGTCTGGACTTCCCAAGTTTGTGCTGGGAAGCTAGGGGTCAGACTCAAGTAACCCTCTCATACACTCACAGAGGAAAGATGACTTCGCATAAGCCAAGCAGAAATATCATCCACAGTATTTTCTAGTGTACATATTGTCTGTGTGATGGGAATACATTTCTCTGTGACACTTTGATGTGAGAAATAACATGTTCCTTAATTTTTAAAAAATAAAATTAAATCTTCATCTAGCCCTTTCTCAGCAGGACTGGTCTTTCTGGGAGACCACCACTCTTTTGGATTATTCATGACACCATGGGACTTATTCAAGGGCCAAATAGCTGGTCTCTAGGGATTGGTCATTTTCATACTGCTGTGCTTTCTGGGTGCCTTCACTGGGTGCTGGTCCCCCTTGTATTGGGTGCCGAAGCTCTAGGTGGGCTCCTGTGAGGTGCCCCACCCCCTGTAATGCTCTCTCCGCTGACTTCATGCTTTGCCTTGGGCTCTCAGTATGGCTCCCCAAATCTCTTAGCATCTGCCTCTGACAAGCAGAGCTAAACCCAAACTCCTCTTGCATGTGGGGTGGTACAATGGAAGGCTGGGGTAGTCCCATGGAAGCCGCATCCCCTCCCCAGGATATGGGATTCCAACCTCATTTGACATTGAGTCATTTCTCTATCTTACTTCACGGCATCAATACCTCCATCTCCTCCTCCTCTGGTTCTTAGTGATCCAGCAGTTGGGGTAAGGGGAGTGCAGCTCAGTAGTGGAATTTCAGTCTCCTGGGGGTTTTGGAGCTCCCAGGGTGCTATCTCGGAGAAGGCAATGGCACCCCACTCCAGCACTCTTGCCTGGAAAACCCCATGGACGGAGGAGCCTGGTGGGCTGCAGTCCATGGGGTCGCTGAGAGTTGGACACGACTGAGCGACTTCACTTTCACTTTTCACTTTCATGCACTGGAGAAGGAAATGGCAACCCACTCCAGTGTTCTTGCCTGGAGAATCCCAGGGACGGGGGAGCCTGGTGGGCTGCCATCTACGGGGTCGCACAGAGTTGGACACAACTTAAGCGACTTAGCAGCAGCAGGGTGCTATCTGCAGGGGTTCTGATTCAGTTCCAGAGAGGTGGGGACCAGAACACACTGTCAGAGAGTCTGATCCAGTACATTTTCTGACCATACCTGATGGGCTGTGTCCTCATCCTGGGGACAAAAACCAGACAAGTCTCCTGGGCAAGGGTAGGGGGTAGAATAGAAAGAGTTCCGTCTTTGGAGATGTCAGAGCTGGGCTCCCAGCTTCCAAAAATGGACAGTATGCTTCTAAAGGAGCAACATATCAAAACAACCCATATGGTTAAATTTCCATATCCTCATCCAATTTGCCATGACTCACCTCTGTAGATCTGTGTTTTGGAACTCCCCATAAACACAGAGAAGAGAGCCTCTGTGATTCTATCATGTCTCTATTTCTCTGTGTCTCTGTTGAAGCCTGGCAGGTATCGGCAGGACTTTGGCCGAGTGCCTGGGTTGCTAACTCTTCACATCTGACAGGCCGCTGGCTTGAAATGGGGCGTGGGGAGGGGTGTCTGTGTTCATGGGTGTGGCCTGTCTTCTCCAGGGCACAGTTGTGAATCTGTCATTGATTTGGGGATCTTTTGTGACTTTCAGAAGAGGTGTCTATTTTGTTGCCAGCACCTTCTTCTCCAAATTCCATGCAGGCATCTGTATTCCTATTGTTTCATAAATCCTGGTGTTCAAGAAATGAATGGCTGTCCACAAGGACTGTAGCAACCCCCTCAGCTCAGGAAAGGGGGCAGTGATTTCTTTTTAACTCCAAATCATAAGGCCTGGTGGTCACTTCTATGCTTCAGGATATTTTCCTCTAGAAAGCAGGAGGGTTGGACCAAATCTATTAATTCAAAGATAAACATTTACTGAGCTTGATGATGCACTCGGCCAGGTGCTGGAGGGATGTGACATTAAATAAGACCTGATGCATGCCTTTGTAATGACGCTTTCCAAGGTCTTCTGACACAGTGGCATTCTGTGAGTCTATGAGCGATGCCTGCTCACAGCAGCCCTCAAACACTGTGCTTTCACACGCATTATCACATCTGCACTTGAGATGAGTCACCCTTCCCACTGCATGGGAGTCAAGTGACTTGTCTAAGGATACATCGCTGTGAAGCAACAGGGCTGGATTTGAATCCCGAGTTTCTGTTTCCCAGTCCTGTACTTTCGGCTCTTTAGCTTGCTGTCTGTGACTACTCCTTCCTTCCAGATTTTTTTCCACCTGGTGAAATAACAGCTGTCATTTGCCAAGCACTTCCTTTGGGTCCTGCTACATGCATTATCTTGTGGAAATCTCACAGCACTGTTACTAGGTAGTTATTATTACTGTCATTTTACAGAGGAGGAAATCAGGGCTCAGAGAGGTTGAGAGCCTTACACAGAGTCACTCAGCTTGTCAGTGACGTTGGATCCCAGGTCTGTCTGGGGCTGCTCAACTGTATTGCCTTCTGGGATCATTGAGAGAGAAGACTGGGAAGACCCTGGGCCCTGTTCTTTCCTAGAGAATTGAAGGTTGGGCCTTTGTGTCTTCCTTGGTTCCCTCTGGAGAAAACTGAGAAAGCCAGAGGACTTGAGGGAGTTGTGAAGAGGCCTTGGTCAGTGGCCCCTCCTGGGCTGAAGGTCCTGAGTTTGGGGGCTTCATGGGGAAATATGACAGACTTCCAAGACTCCAGAGACATTCCAGGTCTCAGGCCCAGAGACCTCCGTAGGTGTCAGCTGAAAAGCAGGAGCACCCTGTCATTTTCCAGAAGGGATGATGTGGACTGGCTGGGGAAGAAGCTTCTGGGGTCTTGCAGAAGCAAGGTCCTCCCTCCCTCCTGCCCCGGGCCTGCCATCCTGGGCTCCCTCCACCCACCCTCAGGACCCCAAAAGGCCTTTCCTCTTCCTGAAGCCTGCCTGTGGTGCTCCCTTCATCCAGGGCTTGGAGGCTCTGGGGGCAAATTAACCTCTAGGTGGGCAGTGCCCTCACCTCAGGGCTTCTGCTTAGCCTCATGCCCTTGTGGGAAGGCTAAAAGTAGTAGAGTGCACTCCAGTAAACAGATGGGGAGTACGTGTGGGCTTAAAGGGGAAGGAACTAGCTCAACTCACTCACCACCAGCAGAAATCAGGCCTGAAGCCTGGACTTGGTTCCCAAGGGCAGGGTGCAGAGCTGGTCCCCAAAACCTGGGGTAACCGTGGCTCACACCTTAGTTTATTTTTTAGGTGCTTAACTCATCTACAACCACCCAGGGAGGCCAGTAGTACTGTCTCCATGCTACAAATGAGGAGCCTCGAGCCTGGAGAGGTTAAATAACTTGCCCAAGACCACTTGGCTGGAGAACTAGGGGAGGATTCAAGCTCAGGACCCTCTGGGTTCCTCCGTTGCACCTCACTGTCCCCTCCCCTCACTGCCACCCTGAGATTTTCCTGACTTCCGGTTCACAGTGTATGCATGCCACGTCGTGTCAGTCATGTCCAACTCTTTGCGACCCCATGGACTGTAGCCCCACTAGGCTCCTCTGTCCATGGGATTCTCCAGGCAAGGATACTGGAGTGTGTTGCCATGCCCTCCTCCAGGGGATCTTGCCAACCCAGGGATCCAACGCAAGTCTCTTCTGTCTCTTACGTAGAAAGGCGGGTTCTTTACCTCTAGCGCCACCTGTGTTCAGGTTCAAGACCCTGATACTGGGAAAGAGTGAAGGCAGGAGGAGAAGGGGACAACAGAGGACAAGATGGTTGTATGGCATTACCCGCTCAATGGACATGAGTCTGAGCGAACTCTGGGAGATGGTGAAGGACAGGGAGACCTGGAGAGCTGCCATCCATGGGAGATGACCGAGTGACTGAATAACCACCAGCACCTGGGTTCACAGTAGGGAGCAGTAAACTGGATGTGAGTGAAGCCCGGATGGGTCCTTATGGAGGTTGGCTGGGAACTGGAGGACTAACTACCAACTGATAGCTAACCCTCCAGGCCCTGGATTTTAATTATCAGCAAGCAGCCAAGACAAGCTTAGACTCATTCCTTAGCAACAGGAAGTGTGTGGGATGTGCAGAGGCTTTGGAGGGACCACCAGCAGCTAAAGGGGAGTGAGCAGAACTGCCTAGAGGCAATCTACAAGCTGCAGGGCCGGAGGAGAGGAGGCTCTGACAGCTGGTGAAGTCACCAGCAGGGGACAGACGCTAATGCACAAAGGTCACGGCCTCCATGGAGCTGGGCATGAGGCATGCATCTATGAGTCACGGTGGGAGAGACTCACAGGCTTACTCCCAAACCCAGGGACCTGCACCGAGCTGTCACCAGAGCCACCCTCCTCTAAAATACATGATTAATTATGACAAAAGCTTCTTACAAATGGGAGGCTCCAAGCTGGGTTTGCAATTACCATGAAGAGAAGGTGCTTCACGTTCAATTAAATTTTATCTGACCTGCCTGATCTCCCGGCAACAGAGCTTGGCTCCCGCTGCTGTAAGGACTCGGTTCTCTGCCAGGGCCGGAGAGAGCTGCGGCGCCTTGTCCTCCCGGACTGGAGAGCAGTGTTTGTGAGAGGAGCAAATGGCGCAGATGGGGAATACTGAACGTCACTGTCCTCTGCCCCACCCCCTGGAGAGCTGGGGAGGCTTAAATCGAGGCTGGTGCATTTTTTTTTTTAATCTGAAAAATAAATCAGGTGGCACAGGTTTTTTTTTTTTTTTTTTTTTTCCCTCAAGAAAGCATATTTTTTTTTTTTAGGGGAAAAATTTTCCAGCATCCAGAGATGATGTTGACCCTGTAGTGGCAGAGGGAGTGGGGCGGGGGCACAAGCCCTGGGTTCCTGATGTTTTCTGGGACTTCCTGACTTTGACAGACCCGGGTCTTGGTTTCCCCCTCCCCTGCGGCCGCGCGCGGGCTCTGAGGGAGAAGCGCCGCCATCTTGGGGCGGAATTGCGTCACCGGAGGAACAGGGAACGCTAACGTGACCCCCGGGTGGTTTCCGGGTCTGAGAGCCCAGTCCTGCCACGTCGGCGTCGTCGTCGGGGAGGACAGGGGTGGGGGTCACAGGAACCCTGAAGCACTGGCTCTTGTTGAAAGCAGGCGGATGGAATGGGGAGAGCCAATGAAATTGTTCACTAGAGAGAAAAATCCCAGGGCTGGTTGGGATGGCGTGTGAATGGAACGCAAGCGTTTGGGTCCCTTTTATTCAACCGGGGTTGCAGCGGAATGCCAGCCACATCCTGGGAATCCCGGAAGTTTGGAGTTTCAGGAGGAAGGGTTCAGAACTCTTACTTCCTAATCACATTTTACTCAGAAAGCTTGAGTCAGACCTGGTTCCACCCCACACCCCACACCCCGAACCCCGCCTCCTTCCTGTTGAGTCATCCCGGGGAGGTTATTTAACCTTCTATTTTACCCTTATAATATGAGGGTAATAAATATCTTCCTGTTAGGGCCGACGTGAGAGTCAGATGGAATCATGTTGTACCAGCTTACACAGGGGTTCACTGCAGGGGTGTCCCGAGGCCTCCAGCCCCGAGAGACTCACCATTTTCCTTGACATCCCAAAAGCCTTCCGTGAGGTCCAGTCCACAAGCTGTGGCTCCTCCCATCTCCCTTCCTTTATGGCTCTCAGCATTCTTGGGGGAATTTTGTTTGTCTCCTGATGATTTCTCCCTCTGATTTCCTGTCTCTGCAGAATTTTCAAGCCCTTTCTGCGTCTTTGCTGCTGTAACTGACCTTCTGTGACTCAGCACTCTCCTTTGCCTTTAGTTACCAGGACAGGTGGTTGTGTTTACGGAAGATCTGGGCCTAGTTGGGCCTGATTAAAGAGAGTTTACAACACAGTCCAGAGAACAACCTAAAACTGAGCATCTCAGCCATTCCATAGGCCATCCCACTAGTCATCTGTATCAGTTAGCTATTGCTGTATAACAAATTACCCCCAAACATAGTGGTCACAATTCTGTGCATTGGCAACTGAGGATCAGCCATGTAGTTTTTATGGTTTCATCTGAACTCTCACATGGATCATCAGTTACCAGTGGTCAGTTTGCTGTTCCTGGTTGAATTCTCACATGTCTGGGAGCTTGGCTGGGATACATTGGTTCTATTTCACGTGGTTCCTCAACTTGCAGCAGTTAGTTGTTCATATGGCAAGTGAGTGGAAGCATACAAGGTTTCTGAGATGTAGGCTTAGAAATGGCACTCCATTACTTCTACTGCATTCTGTTGGTCAAAGCAATTCCTAAAATCCAGATTCAAGTAGGGGAAAATAAATATATTTTTGGATGTGAGGAGCTACAGATCCAGATGGCAAGGGTGTGGATGGAGGGCAGAGTGAAGTACTGTATCCCTGTTTTTTAAATCTCCTGCTCCATCTTTGCCCCTCAGGGTCTCTCCTATTATCTTATTGTTGGATCTTCAGTCTCTCCTCCAGGACTGTCTAGATCTCTTTCCAAAGAGATAGTTTCTCCCTCTTCAAATCCCTCTTCTGATTTGAAGAAGACTCTGATTTCCTGTAACTTTATTATGCAGAATATTCATTTTTCTTTATTGACAGTGTTTTCTATTCCAGTCACATTCTTACCCCAAAAAATGATCCAAAGTGTGTTGATTAAAGTATACCACTGGTTCTCAACCTGGGCATCAGAATCACCTACAATGCTTTAAAAAATTACTGATGTCTTTGGTCCCACCCCCAGGTCTGGGCTAGGTTTTGAATGTTGGTATTTTAAAAAATTCTATCCAGGGTGGTTCTAATATGTAGCTAAGGTTGAAAACCACTGGAATAAACAAAAGCACCATGTATCTCTGAAGTGAATTTTGCTCCTTCTTTAAAATATGGGCATCTTAGAAGCTGTTTTTTTTTTTTTTTTAATGAGCAAATTCCCTCTGCATGTTACGCTGTGTAGTGTCCAGTGCACTGAAGATACTCACTAAATATGAGCTATTATCACTGTTACTATTGCCATCAAGGATAAGACTGTGGTAGTAAGGAATGTGGTTTCTAAAGTCAGACCACTTCACCTCTATCTGCCTCAGTATCCTCATTTGTAAAATGAACATAATTAAAATTATTACTTCATTAATATCTACTTACCTCCAGGATTGTTGTGGGGATTAAATGTCTTAATGATTGAACTTCAACACGGAGTAGATGTTCAATAAATGGTGGGTACTATGTAATTATTGTTTTATTATTTGGACTGGAATCAAGATTGCCGGGAGAAATATCAATAACCTCAGATATGCAAATGACACCACCCTTATGGCAGAAAGTGAAGAGGAACTAAAAAGCCTCTTGATGAAAGTGAAAGAGAAGAGTGAAAAAGTTGGCTTAAAGCTCAACATTCAGAAAACGAAGATCATGGCATCTGGTCCTATCACTTCATGGCAAATAGATGGGGAAACAGTAGAAACAGTGTCAGACTTTATTATTTTGGGCTCCGAAATCACTGCAGATGGTGACTGCAGCCATGAAATTAAAAGAGGCTTACTCCTTGGAAGAAAAGTTATGACCAACCTAGATAGTATATTCAAGAGCAGAGACATTACTTTGCCGACTAAGGTCCGCCTAGTCAAGGCTATGGTTTTTCCTGTGGTCATGTATGGATGTGAGAGTTGGACTGTGAAGAAGGCTGAGCGCCGAAGAATTGATGCATTTGAACTGTGGTGTTGGAGAAGACTCTTGAGAGTCCCTTGGACTGCAAGGAGATCCAACCAGTCCATTCTGAAGGAGATCAACCCTGGGGTTTCTTTAGAAGGAATGATGCTAAAGCTGAAGCTCCAGTACTTTGGCCACCTCATGCGAAGAGTTGACTCATTGGAAAAGACTCTGATGCTGGGAGGGATTGGGGGCAGGAGGAGAAGGGGACGACCGAGGATGAGATGGCTGGATGGCATCACGGACTCGATGGACGTGAGTCTGAGTGAACTCCGGGAGATGGTGATGGACAGGGAGGCCTGGGGTGGTGCGATTCATGGGGTCGCAAAGAGTCGGACACGACTGAGCGACTGAACTGAACTGAACTGAACCCCATTTAAAATTTATTTTTTATTTTTTATGAAGCACAGTTTTCTTTCTCTTTGGACCAATTTGTTTCCAAATAAAATATGATGACAATGGATGGGGAGAAGTTTTTTGGTGTAGTTTTACTGGAGCATGCTGGGGTTGAGAAGATACAGAAGAGAGCTTGCTTGGGGAATGTCTCAGCTCTGCCAAGTCTAGATTAGCCATGGCATTAAGAAAATTCTCTGGCAAACTTGGGAATCTTGTTTCTTTTCCAAGCTGAAGTTTTCTTCAGCCCAAACATTCATTTTAATGGAGGCAACTTCAAACTTGTGCAATTACTTGAGGAGTACATAATTAGCACATTTAGCTCAGTTTGGATGTCCTGGAGATAATAGATATGAACGAGGATGTGAGAATCTGCTAGGAGCCTGGACCAGGTCTGAGTGCCAGCCTGGGTGGTGGGGTGCAGTCAGCACACTGAGGGGGTGGTGGGTAGGACAGAGGTCATCTTGAATTCACAGAGAGAGTCACAGGGCTCTTTGATGTCTAGAACCACATAAAGGAAAAAGAATCAAGCATATCTAGAGTCACATTGCTGGTGACTGGTAGAGCTCAGACTAGCGGGATTTTCATTGTTACTGGGTCCTTTCTTGTGCCAGGCTTGTGTTGGGTCTTCATCTTTACTACTTCAATTGTATCTCACATCTTTAGAAAACAGGGAATATTGTCTCCATTTTATAGCTGAGAAAACTGAGGCTTCAAGAAATTACGACGTTACTGCAACTAAATTAAAAGTTAGGTCACCATACAGCTAACCTGTGACAACACAGGGCAGTTTAAAGCCATTGGAGTGACTTAAAAAATTGTCTATAAAATTTCTATTCCCCTTTCTGAAGAGGCAGAATGAGATTAGCTCCACAGTATGATTTTAGGAAGACCCTAAGGGGAAAAAAATTCTTTCCAAAATGTGAAAATCAGAAAACCCAAATCTTACTTCAGTTTCCTCTCACCTTATTCACTGATATGTGAAAATAAATTAGAGCTTAATTTAAGGTTTTAATTTCTGATACAATGGAATCATTCTTGAAAGAAGTTAAAACTCAACATGACCTGTAAGAGGCAACATAGTATAGGGTAAAGGAGCACTGTGATCTCATGTTTCAAAAAACTAATTTGACTTCAAACTTGGCCAGCCCAGTACAAGTCACATATATGGAAAATTCTGGAAGAAAGGGCACAGACAAGATATTTGCTGGAAAGAAGTCCAAATTATAAAATATTTAGAAAATATGCAATTTTATTATTTTCTATATTATACACTAATGCATGTGATATTTTTATGCAAAATGAGATGGAGAAAAAGAAAAGAAAAATCTCAACAGCCTTATTAGTGTCTCATAGGCATTTAAAAAATTAGGGTGCCATGTAAGTAGAGTGGTTAAGTCTTTAGACATGGGAGTCATACTTCCTGGTTTCATATCCTAGTATCATGTCACTAGTTGTGTTACTTTGTGTAAGTTTACTTAACTTCTCTGGGCCTATTTCCTTATCGAGAAAATAGTGCTAATGATATATTCCTGCTTCATAATGTTGTTTTGAGATCTGAATGAATTAATGCCTTGCTATCTTCCCAGTGCAGGACTCTCTTAATAGGAATAGTCTCTGAATTATTGCCTTATTGCAAATAACACATTTTTTTTTTTGAATTAAGGCAACTGCGTTCCTGGTTTCTGGTTATTATCTTTGCATCAGACTAGGATCACCTCTTGTTGACTTAAATTTACCACTTGCCCATGATTGCCTTGGCTTTGACTGACTGCTCTTGCATTGTTTTCCACATAAGTCACGATTTGCAGAGCTTTGGCAAACGTGCACTGGCCTACTGTTGCAGCAACAGTGGGGGAGAAGGCAGGATCTCCTGTTTCACCCCGCCAGAAGGCGGCCTCGGCAGATCCGCTTACTCTGGACGTGGCTGTTGGTCACGCTCCACAGATGGGTGTTTTATTTTCATGTCTGCACCCAGCAAGCTCAAGACTCTATCAAGCACTCTGCCTCTTACTCCTGGTCCTCCTGGAGACCAGGCACTGGACTAAAGCAGGAATACGGTTATCTGGGGGCCACAGGGAGAACACAGAGATAGACTGCTTTCCTAGCACAAATACCAACACAAACTTTTTTTAAAAATTGATTTTTAGTGGAGTATGTGTGCTTACTCACTCAGTCGTGTCCAACTCTTTGTGACCCTTTGGATTATAGCTCATCAGGCTACTCTTTCCATGGGATTTTTCAGGCAAGAATACTGGAGTGGGTTGCCATCTCCTCCTCCAGGGAATCTTCTTGACCCAGGGATTAAACCTGTGTCTTATCTGCTTTGTCTCCTGCATGGCAGGTGTATTCTTTACCTGCTGAGCCATCAGAGTTGATTTAAAATGTTGTGTTAGTTTCTGCTGTACAGCAAAGTGAATTGGTTATACATAAACATATACTGACTCTTTTTTAGATTATTTTCCCGTATAGGTCATTACAGAGTATTGAGTAGAGTTGCTTATTCTATACAGTAGGCCCTTATTGGTTATGTATTTTATATAGGTAAGTGTAAATGACAGTGTTAGTCGCTCAGTCATGTCCAACCCTTTATGACCCCATGGGATGGTAGCCCATCAGGCTCCTCTGTCCATGGAATTCTCCAGGTGAGAATACTGGAATGGGTTGCTATTCCCTTCTCCAGGGGATCTTTCCAACCCAGGGATTGAACCCAGATCTTCTGCGCTGCAGGCAGATTCTTTACTGTCTGAGCCACCAGGGAAGCCCATTTTATACACAGTCGTGTGTATGTGTCAATTCCAATCTCCCAATTTAGTCCCGCTCCCCAGCCCCCTTCAGTTCAGTTCAGCCACTCAGTCGTGTCCGACTCTTTGCGACCCCATGAATCGCAGCACGCCAGGCCTCCCTGTCCATCACCAACTCCCGGAGTTTACCCAAACTCATGTCCATCGAGTTAGTGATGCCATCCAGCCATCTCATCCTCTGTCGTCCCCTTCTTGTCCTGCCCCCAATCCCTCCCGGCATCAGGGTCTTTTCCAATGAGTCAACTCTTCACATGAGGTGGCCAAAGGATTGGAGTTTCAGCTTCAGCATCAGTCCTTCCAATGAACACCCAAGACTGATCTCCTTTAGGATGGACTGGTTGGATCTCCTTGCAGTCCAAGGGACTCTCAAGAGTCATCTCGAACACCATGGTTCAAAAGCACCAATACTTTGGCGCTCAGCTTTCTTTGTAGTCCAACTCTCACATCCATACATGATTACTGGAAAAACCCTAGCTTTGACTAGACGGACCTTCGTTGGCAAAGTAATGTCTCTGCTTTTCAATATGCTATCTAGGTTGGTCATAACTTTCCTTCCAAGGCTAAGCATCTTTTAATTTCATGGCTGCAGTCACCATCTGCAGTGATTTTGGAGCCCAGAAAAATAAAGTCTGACATGGTTTCCACTGTTTCCCAATCTATTTGCCATGAAGTGATGGGACCAGATGCCATGATCTTCGTTTTCTGAATGTTGAGCTTTAAGCCAACTTTTTCACTCTCCTCTTTCACTTTTATCAAGAGGCTTTTTAGTTCCTCTTCACTTTCTGCCATAAGAGTGGTGTCATCTGCATATCTGAGGTTATTGATATTTCTCCTGGCAATCTTGATTCCAGCTTGTGCTTCTTCCAGCCCAGCGTTCCTCATGAGGTACTCTGCATAGAAGTTAAATAAGCAGGGTGACAATATAAGCCTTGACGTACTCCTTTTCCTTTTTGGAACCATCCCCCTTGGTCCAACACAAATTTTTATAAGCAAACAGCACACGCAATTCTATTACTATCCTGTTATGTAACTCCAACTCAGTGTTTCCACACTCAAAGCACCCAGCCACAAACAAGGATGATCTGAGCATGAGCTGAAGACAGATGAAGATTTGATGTCAGTCACCCAGGCTCTAGAAGGGGCCAGCAAGAGATCAAAGTGCAGCCTTGCTACCGGCTGCCTGCCTCTGAGCAAGCAGTTCTTTGGAATAGCTCTGCCACAAGCCATGAGCAACCGTTAGTCTAAATTTGGGGCTGGCAGAGATAAGAGGCCAAGCAGATGGCCTGGATGGGAGTCTTTCCAGGGGCTCAGTAAGAATCTACAACCGACAATTGTCAACAGGGTGTAATGGACTGGCAATATGGGGATGTCCTGCTAACAAAGGCATCCCCAAATCCCTTTAGAAGAGGGAGTATGGTTTTCAGTCTGCAGGCTTGGTTGTTTACCTGAGTGAGTATTCCTCCCCATAAGACCCCTAAACAGAGATGAAATAAGGGAATAGCATGGAATATTGCACACTTACCATCACAGGTTTCTTCTGTTAGAAGCATTTTTCTGATCTTCTTTCTTCCCTTACCTCTTGGGCGCATGAAGAGAAATCACAAGTCATGTGGAGGCTAAAGACTCCAAATTTAGGTTCAAATTTGGGTTCTTCTATTAGCTGATGGATGCTGGGGCAAGTCACTTAACTGAAGAGTTTGTGGAAATGGGGATATAGAGATATTTACCTCGGAGATGCTTAAAAAAAGTATCTTAGATAAATAGTGCCTGTTTTCTGAATCAACAGATTATTTTTCTCATGAAAGAAGAAAATAAATCATATCTTGAAATTGATATGCTGATGGTCTCATCAGACAAGTAGCCTCTTTGGAGGGCTCCAGAAGACCCCTGGTGCTTGGCGTTATGACCTAGGTACTTCTTTCCTCACTTTGTGATGAATCATGATCAAGTGTGCGTGTGCGTGTGTGTGTGTAAGAGAGAGAGATTGTGACAGTTAAGGGACAATTTGGCTGTACTGTGCCCAGATATGTTGTCAAACATATATGCTTCTGTGAGATTGTTTTGAGATGGGGACAGGGAGGCCTGGCGTGCTGCAGTTCATGGGGTTGCAAAGAGTTGGACACGACTGTGCGACTGAACTGAACTGAACTAAAATTTAAATTAGTGGGCTCGAATAAAGGAGATTGCTTTCCCTAGTGTGGTCAGCCTTACTCAATCAGTTGAAGGCCTGAATAAAACAAGACTGACTTCCCTGGGTCAAGCATGAATTCTGTCAGTCAATTGCCTTTGGACTTGAACTGGAACGTTAACTCTTCCTGATTCTCCAGGCTGCTGACCCACCTTGCAGATTTTGGGTTTGCCAGAGCCATAACTGCATGAGCCAATTTTTTAAAAAAGAAGTCTTTCTGTTGGTTCTGCTTCCTTGGAGAACCGTGGCTGATTCTGGTGAGACAAGAAGCGTATCAGCATGCTCTGCTGGCTTATATCATCTGAGAGACTTCAGTTGACAAACCTGCTCCTAGCGCTTTTTCCCACAAAGATTCTGCATTTTAGAAATCCTCTAGTGTTTTTGTCTTGTGCCTGCTTTTCATTATTCTCTTACTTGGGATCAATGAAAAGCATAAAACAGGGAATACAATGGTCATTACTAGACTGTACTATGTTCAAGGGCATCTTAATTCAAACTAAGACCAAAGACACACACCCACTCCTCTTCTGAAGACAAAATAAAAGACAATCCAAGATAGTTTCTGTCAACGTAATTCTATTATAAGGACCTACAAAGCAAGGATCATTTTAATAATTATGATAGTAATAACAATAGCTGACTCTTAGAAAGAAAATGAAAGTGAAAGTCACTCAGTCCGTTCCAACTCTGTGACCCCAAGGACTATATTGTCCAGGGAATTCTCCAGGCCAGAATACTGGAGTGGGTAGCTTTTCCCTTCTCCAGGGGATCTTCCCAACCCAGGGATCGAACCCAGGTCTCCCACATCGCAAGCGGATACCAGCTGAGCCACAAGGGAAGCCTGATACATAGAAGCCCTTGCCAATTATTGGGCATATACAAGAATTCACATGTATTATTTCCTTAGACATGATAATAGTGGTGGGAAGCCTTCCCAAATGTACTGGAGAATCACTGCAAGCCCCTAAATTTTAGTGTCTAATTTCTCCCTACAAATGATGCATTTCTTTGAATTTTATTTAATTATTTTTAAGTTTTGATGTGCTGGGGCTTCGTTGCTGTGTGTGGGCTTTCTCTAGCTGCAGTGAGTGAGGGCTGCTCTAGCTGTGTGCGGACTTCTCATTTAGGGGCTGCTCTTGTTGCTGAGCTCTAGGACACTCCAGGCTCTGGGACACTCGGGCTTCAGTAGCTGTAGCGCGTGGGCTTGGTTGCCCTGAGACATGTAGGATCTTTCTGGAACAGGAATCAAAACTGTGTCTCTTACACTGGCAGGTGGATTCCTAACCACTGCACCTCCAGGGCAGTCCTAAATGATACATTTTGAGAGGACTATTTCTTGGTTATTTTCTACCAGATTTGTTCCATTCAGTTTTATCTATCTTCAACTGTTCATGTGGTAGAATAACTATGTACTGTGGAAGCTGTATTTATCATTATCCAATGGCAGAAAGCCAGCAGGGTCAGAGAGCATGTTTATTCTGGGTAATCATGTATTCTGGTTATATAGATTTCACATAACCATATGTGGCTGAAAAGTTTTCAGATATGTTTAATTCAACAGGATATATTTATTGCTCTGCCTCTGGAATGTAATAGCATTTTGGTGGGTCATAAACCTCTTGAGGATATCTTTCTGCCTCTAGGTCATCTTCACAGTCATCAGTTCTCACTGTATGTATCATTACTTTCTGTTTTTTTTTTTTAAATTGGAGTATAGTTGCTTACAACATTGTGTTAGCTTCTGCTGTACAATGAAATGAATCAGCTCTATGCATACACATATCCCTTCCCTGTTAGAGCCCTTTCCCTGCCTGCCCCCATCCCCACCCATCTAGGGAGCCACAGAGCGTCGAGCTGAGCCCCATGTGCTACACGGCAGCTTCCCATGTGTGTCCATTTTCACACACAGCAGTGCACTACCTGCTAATCAGCAGGACGCTAAATAAATGAGCCTTTACTGCAATACTTGCCACGAGCGCGGAGGGTTGCATGTGTCTCTAAATTATCATTTGTGGTCAATTTATTTTAAAGTGATAGAAGGTGATGGGGAAAGGAGCTGTGAAACATACTTTCTCCTTCCTCGGTGCCCACCAGCCGCTGCTGGGTTTTCTGGCTGTTTTTGTCCTGGATTTGCTGCCCAGATAAGCGACAGAGGCATCAGTTGTCTTCTGAACTCATTCGCCTTTCGTAACAGGTCTTCATCCTTTCCCTGATGGTGCTGTTTTCCTTATTTCAGTGGGCAGGATTTTCACCCAGAAAATGCTCTGGGCATTGGTGCCCACAAAATGCCACCTGTGGCCTGCCAAACCCAGACAGTGGGGGAGGCTTTTGAAGGCCGAATTCCCTAAGTTAGAGGGCAAATGAAGTCACTTGCTGGCTGTGTGATCCTGAGAGAATAACTCAACCTCTCTGAACCTCCTTTTTCTTGCCTGTAAAAGTGTGGTGGTAATGCCTGTGCCATGGGAGAGGGGAGGCTGGAACGATTCACGGAGGAAATGAATATGAAACGCTTAGTACTTGGTCTGGAATGATAATTCCTGAATGGCAGTGGATCTAATTGCTTGTAACCCTGCCATGAGCTCAGATTTCTCTGACCATTGGAGACACAGAATCTCAAATCACGCTGTGAAAGGCTAGAGACACCTCCAAGATACCTGCAGATGACTGAGGCCTAACCTCAAGTCGGACAGCCTGCCCCTTCCTTCTGCACCCCTTTTGCTTCCAGGTCACCAGCTCCTGTGTCTACGCATGTGCTACTTGTGTTTCATGCTGTGCCTACTGGCCAAGATCCTTATATCCTTGAGATGCTAGCAAAGGAGAACCGTTCTTATGTTTCAGTACTAATATTGTAGTGCTCTAAGCTCCAAATTTACCTTCCAATTCCGGAGGCTTCATTTACATTTTCTGAAAGGCCAGATTCAGAGTGTGAAACTAGAGGGCCAGCACATGGTGTTATGGTGAAACAGTGTCTTCTCTGGAAACTGTCCAATTGAGAATGTGCTCAACACTGTCTCTACAGAAGTAAATGCCTCAATGGTTTGAACAAAAAAAAAAACAAAACACCACTCACCCCTTATTGACCCAGATCCTTTGCTCAAAACAAGAATAAGAAATTAGGGAAAGTCAGAGTGTGCGTGTGTGTATGTGTAACTAAAGAGTGCTCACTTTAAAGTTTACTAATAGAACATGTCAAAATCAACAAAAATAGAATAATGTAATAAACTCCCATGTGCCATCATTGCCCAGTTGTTTTGGTACTTAGCTTGTGCCTAGTCTTGTTTCATTTCTGCTGCCCTGTACCATACTACCTTCCCTTACAACCAGAATGGATTCTTACAAAGCACATCTAAGACAGCAAATCACTTCATCCATAACTCTATACATATCACTAAATAAGAACCCTTAAATAACTGAAACCACATAACCATTTTCATACCCCAAAATGGAATTTACCTATTTACATAATTAAAAAAAAAAAAAAGAATTGGTTTGGGGAATTCCCTGGCAGTCCAGTGGTTAGGACTCTGAACTCTCACTGACCTGGGTTCAGTGCCTGGTTGGGGAGCTAAAATCTCCCATGCTGCATGAAAAACAAGACCACAACAGAGAATTGGTCCGTGCCTTCTCTCAATTTTCTTTTAATCTATAACTGTTCAGTCTTTTTTCCTTTTCAGTTTATACATGGAAGAAACAGTCATCTGTCCTATAGTATTTCACATTTTTTATTTTGCAACTCCGAGTGTCATTTCATCTGTAACTTGTTCCTCTCACCAGCATTTCCTGTAGACTAATTCTTTAGACCTACAGTCTAGAGTGGAAAGTCTGATCTGCTTTAGATACAAGTTTCTATCAAGAAATCTTCATGAGCGTACTTCTTTCAGGGGGCAGTGGTGCGACATGTTGTCTGTTTGTTGTAGTTCATCATTTTTGATAGATTCATTTTTCACTAGGGGTTGCAAAATGATAATAGTCTAATTCTACCATTCCTTCATTTATTTGATGGAAGTCTTCTATAAAGAGAAACTTTCCCTTAAAACTCTTTGGTTACCCCAAGATACAGTTTGCACAGTAAGGGCAGATTAAGTCCTTTATTCTTATCTATTCAGAATGATGACTTGGTTCTCAGTCATCCTCCAAGGGTGATCAATGAGTTTTTGTTGTTGAGTATAATTATAGCCTCATGGATTTAAACATGTTTGATGTGTTTCAGTTCATTTCAGTCATTTTTTGCCTCTGAGAATCTCTTTCTGTTTGTTGAATTCTTTGAATACAACTCCAATGGGTTTTGATAACTTCGTTGCTGTCCATTATGACAAATGTTCTAGGTACATTTTTTACATTTCCTGCTCCAGACCAAGAATCAGCAATTTCTTCAAGGAGAGTTGGCTCCTTTTGTGAGAAATGATGTTTAAAGATCACAAGCTGGCTTTAGGGCTGCTCATTGCTTATGAGCTGGTCATTGTTTCTAGGCTGTTTCAGTGGACAGAATGATAAAAATTATTTAGGAGAAAATATATCATGAGTTCCTGCTAAAATTTTGAATTTGGACTTAGTATTGCAGAACTTCTGTTTAACTTCTTTGATTTTGTATTTGTATATTTTTGCTCTTCTGCCTAAAATCTTGACTTCAAGCAGTGTTAATATAATTACTTTGGCTTTGCTATCTGTGTTTCAGAATGATGATATTAATATCACTAACAGAATGATTTCTGAAAACAGTTTAAGATTTTTAAGATGATTTTTGTCCTTAGGATCTAATCCACCAGGTTCACAGTGATACTGCTGTTTTTAAATCGTTTGAATTATTTCCTCTCAGGCTATGCTACTCATCCAATACACAGAGAAGTTTGTTTGTTTCATTTGCTTTCCATTTAGGAGTAGCTTTCTTTTAATTTTGACCTAAGGTTGTTTTGTAGTTATGTAAAGAATTTGCATGCTTCTAAAGGAGATCAGCCCTGGGATTTCTTTGGAAGGAATGATGCTAAAGCTGAAACTCCAGTACTTTGGCCACCTCATGCGAAGAGTTGACTCATTGGAAAAGACTCTGATGCTGGGAGGGATTGGGGGCAGGAGGAGAAGGGGACCACAGAGGATGAGATGGCTGGATGGCAACACTGACTCGATGGATGTGAGTTTGGGTGAACTCTGGGAGTTAGTGATGGACGGGGAGGCCTGGCGTGCTGCCAGGACACGACTGAGTGACTGAACTGAACTGAATGTCAAATCTATACGGTCAGTTATATTCAGAGCAGTTCTAGCTTCTGTTCTTATTCTCTCCACTTTGATCTCTAGCTTCCCCTATGATAACTGTGAAACAAATGTGCTTTATCCTTCTATTTTCTAAAGTATAAGTAAATGTATATCTGTATGTGTTTATATATGTGCATAATTATATATATATATACAAATATATGAATTTGTATCTTCCCCTTCTTCAGTATTAAATAAATGATTCAGTTCAGTTCAGTTCAGTCACTCAGTTGTGTCCAACTCTTTGCAACCCCATGGACTGCAGCACGCCAGGCTTCCCTGTCCATCACCAGCTCCCAGAGCTTGTTCAAATTCATGTCCAATGAGTCAGTAATGCCATCCAACCACCTCATCCTCTGTTGTCCCCTTTTCCTCCTGCCTTCAATATTCCCTAGCATCAGGGTCTTTTCCAATGAGTCAGTTCTTCGCATCAGGTGGCCAAAGTACTGGAGTTTCAGCTTCAGCATCAGTCCTTCCAATAAGTACTCAGGACTGATTTCCTTTAGGATGTACTGGTTGGATCTCCTTGCAGTCCAAGGGACTCTCAAGAATCTTCTCCAACAAGAATCTTCTCCAACACCACAGCTCAACAGCATCGATTCTTCGGTGCTCAGCTTTCTTTATGGTCCAACTCTCACATCCATATATGACTACTGGAAAAACCATGGCTTTGACTAGATGGACCTTTGTTGGCAAAGTGTCTCTGCTTTTTAATATGCTGTCTAGGTTGGTTATAGCTTTCCTTCCAAGGAGCAAGTGTCTTTTAATTTCAGGGCTGCAGTCACCATCTGTAGTGATTTTGGAGCCCCCCAAAATAAAGTTTCTCACTGTTTCCATTGTTTCCCCATCTATTTACCATGAAGTGATGGGACCGGGTGCCATGATTTTAGTTTTTTGAATGTTGAGTTTTAAGCCAGGTTTTTCACTCTCCTCTTTCACTTTCATCAAGAGGCTCTTTAGTTCCTCTTCACTTTCTGCCATAACGGTGGTGTCATCTGCATATCTGAGGTTATTGATATTTCTCCCACCAATCTTGATTCCAGCTTGTGCTTCATCCAGCCTAGCATTTCACATGATGTACTCTGCATATAAGTTAAATAAGCAAGGTGACAATATACAGCCTTGACGTACTCCTTTCCTGATTTGGAATCAGTCCATTGTTCCATGTCTGGTTCCAACTGCTGCTTCTTGACCTGCATACAGATATCTCAGGAGGCAGGAAAGGTGGTCTAGTATTCTCATCTCTTTAGAATTTTCTACAATTTGTTGTGATCCACACATCAAAGGCTTTGGCCAGTAGTCAGTAAAGCAGAAGTAGATGTTTTCCCGGAACTCTCTTGCTTTTTCTATGATCCAACAGATGTTGACAATTTGATCTCTGGTTCCTCTGCCTTTTCTAAATCTAGCTTGAACATCTGGAAGTTCACAGTTCATGTACTGTTGAAACCTGCCTTGGAGAGTTTTGAACATTACTTTGCTAGCATGTGAAATGAGTGTAATTGTGCAGTAGTCTGAACATTCTTTGGCATTGCCTTTCTTTGGGATTGGAATGAAACCTGACCTTTTCCAGTCCTGTGGCTACTGTTGAGTTTTCCAAATTTGCTGGCATATTGAGCGCAGCACTTTCACAGCATCATCTTTTAGGACTTGAAATAGCTCAGCTGGAATTCCATCACCTCCACTAGCTTTGTTGGTAGTGATGCTTCCTAAGGCCAACTTGACTTCTGACTCCAGGATGTCTAGGGCTTCCCTTGTGGCTCAGCTGGTAAAGAATCTTCCCTGCAATGCAGGAGACCTGGGTTCGATCCCTGGGTTGGAAAGATCCCCTGGAGAAGGGAAAGGATACCCACTCCAGTATTCTGGCCTGGAGAATTCCGTGGACTATATAGTCCATAAGAAAAAAAAAAAAAAACAGAAAACCTCCCTGGTGGCTCAGACGGTAAAAGCATCTGCCTACAATGCGGGAGACCTGGGTTCGATCCCTGGGTCGGGAAGATCCCCTGGAGAAGGAAATGGCAACCCACTCCAGTACTCTTGCCTGGAAAATCCCATGGACAGAGGAGCCTGGTGGGCTGCAGTCCATGGAGTCGCAAAGAGTCGGACACGACTGAGTGACTTCACTTTCACTTTCTTTCCAGGAAGTCTAGCTCTAGATGAGTAATGGTAGCATACTATTAAATATATACACTTTCTTTTGGTTTTCAGTTCAGTTCCGTTCAGTTCAGTTGCTCAGTCGTGTCCGACTCTTTGCGACCCCATGAATCGCACCACCCCAGGCCTCCCTGTCCATCACCAACTCCTGGAGTTCACTCAGACTCACGTCCATCAAGTCCGTGATGCCATCCAGCCATCTCATCCTCTGTCGTCCCCTTCTCCCCCTGCCCTCAATTCCTCCCAGCATCAGAGTCTTTTCCAATGAGTCAACTCTTTGCATGAGGTGGCCAAAGTACTGGAATTTCAGCTTTAGCATCATTCCTTCCAGAGAAATCTCAGGACTGATCTCCTTTAGAATGGACTGGTTGGATCTCCTTGCAGTCCAAGGGACTCTCAAGATTCTTCTCCAACACCACAGTTCAAAAGCATCAATTCTTCAGTGCTCAGCTTTCTTCACAGTCCTTATTGTATTTTAAACTTTTTATTTTGTATTGAGGTATAGCCAATTAACAAGCAATGTTGTGATAGTTTCAGATGAACTGTGAAGGGACTCAGCCATATATATAGATATATCCCTTCTTCCCCAAACTCCCCTCCCATCCAGGCTGCCACATGACATTGAGCAGAGTTCCATGTACTCTACAGTAGGTCCTTGTTGATTAACCATTTTAAATATAGCAGTGTTCTGAGTAGCAGCAGCCACGCAAAGACTCAGCTTCTTGGTTAGAGCCTGAAAGTCAGGCTCTCAGTTGTTGAATTTTCAACTCATGAACTTCTGTGGTTCAGAGAGCTGCTTGGTTAGAGACTGAAAGTCAGGCTCTCAGTTGTTGAATTTTCAACTCATGAACTTCTGTCATTCAGAGAGCAAAAGTTTCTCAAAATTGTCTACCACAAATAAGCAATGTTAAGAATAACTTACATGGTGCCTCCTCAGACCCTAGCACAAACAATGTTGGGAAAAGCCTCCAGGAGCCCAAACAGCTCAAAAGTAGAAGAGCTGCTGTTCGCTGGATGCCAGTCAGGCAGAGAGAAAAGCTGATGTAATTTTATGAATTGAGAAGCCAGGTGATGCAGGATCATTTGACCTCTAGTAGAGTTGACCAGAAGTCTGCTTCTAGGCAAGACCACTATTTCTTTTTTCCTAAGAAGTCAGTTTGAATGCTCTAGGGTGAGGGATCAGGTCATGTGTTTCAAGGGAAGCACAGATGGAACAAAGCTGGACATGAGCTGTTAGTTGCTAAAGCTGGAGGTTGGTACATGTGTTCATTACATTAATCTCTCTACTTCTGCTTATGTTTAAATTTTTCCACTGCAAAATGTTACAATAAGAGAATTCAAGTCACACACACACACACACAACCTGACTGAAGCATTTGGCATCCAACCATAGACTACAGATACTCCTGTGAGCCTTCTACATCAATCTTTGAATCAAATTAATCACCAGCAGAAAGATTATCCTAGATGGACCTCATTAATTTAAATTCCAGTGGAAATTTAAATTTTTTTAATTTTAAATTTTTTACTAAGTTACTTTTTCATGTTATATCCTTTGCTTTTATCAATGGTGGATGTAAGAGATATCCCTATAGAGAATGTACATCTTTTATACAGTCATGCAAAAAGATATTACATTGTTGGATATACACTCTAGAATTGAGGTTTAATCTGATTCAGGTATATTTTCCCAGGAGTAATCCTGTATAAATGGTACTGCATACTTCTACCAGAAGACATCTAGTGACCAGTTTGCCAACTTGTGATGGGACAGTCTAGTCTTTACTTAGACTCATTATTTCACTGGGCATTTGCAAAATGATAACATTCAGATTATATCATTGTCACTTCATTTGTTTGCTGGAAGACATCTATAAGAGAAACTTTTTCTTATGACCCTAGAGTTCCTCTCCTCACAGAATGGCTGGCATGCTTTAAGCCTGGAAAATGCTAAGAGTGGTTACCACCTTCCTCAACCTCAGCAGAACCTTAGTAAACTTCTGAAATGGAGAGGATGGCATTTGGACAGAGCAGTCTGGATGAACTCATATAAATATGTCATGGAGGGAATATAGAAGTAGATGAATAAACAGGGCAGGTTTAACATTGCCTACTTCAACATTAGTGAGTTTGCCCAAAGTAACAGTTTTGGCTTTGATATAAGTTCTCCAGAACTTTTTTAAACTATGTGAAACAGTTAGTTGTATACTAAGGCCTCTTCTGTTTGGTTGAGCCACTCAAGTCCAAGTAATAGGAGAAAGGATGTGGTCCTGATGTCCAGGGTAGAAGCTGTGACTAGGACATCTCTATAAATCAGGAGCAGTGTTCACAATGACAAAGATCCTGAGTTATCTGAATCCAAAATCTTAGCTCTGTAACCACCAATTATGTGTCTATGAACAAGGTATTTGACTTCCTTGAACCTCAGTTTCTGTAATTGGGGTTGGAGACTGTGATCTACCTTTCAGTCTTGCGTACATTAGAGATAAGATAAGCCAAGCACTTTGCCCAGCATCTGGCATAGAATAGATACTTGCTAAATAGACCTCATCATCATTTAGAAGTAATTCAGAAAAAGGCAAACAGCATATGATACCACTTATATGTGGAATCTAAAATCTGACACAAACGAACTCATCTACGAAACAGAAGGAAACTCACAGACACAGAAAATAGTCTTGTGGTTGCCAAGGGGGAAGTGTGGTGGGAAAGGGACGGACTGAAAGTTTGGTGGGGGGGTGGAGGGAGAAGGCATAAGTAAACAAATAAATGGAAGAAAGACAAAGGAACTGCTTAATGATCAGACTAAATAGTTAAGTCGGAATTGTGGACCATCCCTAAACTCAGGGCTGAACACATTGGGTGGCAAAACAACTTCTGGAGCAATCACATGGGCTACATTTGAAAACTGTGCAAGGTTCCTACTGGGGAGAATTGTATGTCCACCAAATCCAAAGACGTTGCTGCAGGTTTATAAAGTCAGGGCAACTCTCTAGTCAGCTACCAGTAGAAATCAGAGTTCTCACTGCACTTTCAGAAGCCATTTGGTGAGAACTATGTCCAAATGGTGTCCGCTGAGATGTCTAATGACTTATTTCAAGCTTTCTCGCTGACGTTTGCTGTATTGTAGCTTTTAAAATAGAAACTTAAATGAGAATTTGAACTTAGCTTTCTGTGGCTTCCTTTGTTGGTTTGCTTATTAACGACACCAATTTTAGTTTCCTAGCAGCCTTTGCAATACCACGAGATTAGGGTGATTAAGCCTTCTAGGCTTGTGGTCAGTTCAGTTCAGTTCGTTTCAGTCGCTCAGTCTTGTCTGACTCTTTGTGACCCCATGAATCACAGCACGCCAGGCCTCCCTGTCCATCACCAACACCTGGAGTTTACTCAAACTCATGTCCATTGAGTCGGTGATGCCATCCAGCCATCTCATCCTCTGTTGTCCCCTTCTCCTCCTGCCCCCAATCCCTCCCAGCATCAGAGTCTTTTCCAATGAGTCAATTCTTCTCATGAGGTGGACTTTCAGCTTTAGAATCAGTCCTTCCAAAGAACATTCAGGACTGATCTCCTTTAGAATGGACTGGTTGGATCTCCTTGCGGTCCAAGGGACTCTCAAGAGTCTTCTCCAACACCAGGCTTGTGTTAGATGAGGCTAATTGCTGTTGGCTCCTGGTCTGAGTGAGGTTGGGAGGCAAATGGCAAAACACTCTCAAGGCAGGTAGAGTAGGGTTGAAAGGCTCCTTAGAAAAGTAATTAATGGAAGACGTTGGAATCTCCTCTTTCTACCTTCAGTATATTCTTACATATCTTGGTACCATTTTTAAGCAGAGTTCAGAGCTCCCCACAAACACCCTTATTGCACCTTAGTTTTTTTAACCCCTTAATTGTGCCACTGCTCTTATGAGCACAGAGTAGGCGGTTCAGTTATGGAAGGTCTAGTCTAAGATTTCCAAATCCTTGTTGGCGATAAATATAGAAGTCAAAAAATAGCATTGGAATTGGGATTCAGATCCTAATTTGCCAGTCCCCAAAGGCTGTGGTCTTAAACATTCTGACTCAAAGAACAGTGTGCATATGTTAATCTCTCAGTCATGTCCGACTCTTTGGGACCCCATGGACTGTAGCCAGCCAAGCTCCTCTGTCCATGGAATTTTCAAGGCAAGAATACTGGAGTGGGTTGCCATTTCCTTCTCCACAAAGAATAGTAGACTAATAGTTTATTAGGGAGCTGACTAAAACTGGGGAGAAATAAGTTCTCATTGCCCATGTCAGGCTCAGGAAATGTGTCCTTGACACAGAGCTCTGGGACTGGCTCTGTGGTAATTCTCCAGTCTTTTCCTCATGATCAACAAAGAAAAAGACCAAAGGGTCCTCTATTCCAAAGACAGAAAATTAATTTCAAAGTCCAAAGTGAAAGTCACTCAGACTCTTTGCAACCTCAGGGACTATACAGTCCCTGGAATTCTCCAGGCCAGAATACGGGAGTGGGTAGCCTTTCCCTTCTCCAGGGGATCTTCCCAACCGAGGGATTGAACCCAGGTCTCCCGCATTGCAGGCAGATTCTTTACCAGCTGAGCCACCAGGGAAGCCCAAGTCCAAGTCAAAGTCCAAGGTCCCTGTTAAACTCCAGACGGAAGGTCAGCACATTGGCACTGTTGTACTGGGAGCGATGTGATATCCCAGCAATGGAGAGGATGTTCAGTTACTGGGGGAAGGGGCTTCCCAGGTGGCTCACTGGTAAAGAATCCACCTGCCAAGCAGGAGATGGTGATTGGATCCCTGGGTCAGGAAGATCCCCTGGAGAAGGAAGTGGCAACCCATTCTGTATTCTTGCCTGGAAACGCCCATGGACAGAGGAGCCTAGCCTGCGGCAGTCCAGGGGGTTGCAAAAGAATCGGACATGACTGAGCGACTAAACAATGAACAACATGTAAAAAGCCCAGGAAGTCAGGGATAATTGATTGACTGCTGGGGCAAAGTGCACCTGGCCTCGTGTCTAACTTTTTGAACAATATTGGCTGCTGGGCTGGGCTGGTCTGAGCTGAACTCCAGTAAAGCTAACCACTTCCTCATTAGCTCTGAGGTAGGGTGACCTTCCTCTAGACCAGCTGAGAGAGAGACTGGATCCAAGTCGGCCAGGTGATGCTCTCACTCCACGCTGAGAAAGGTCAGGGGGATGTCTAAGAGGATACCAGCTGGGGAGGAGATCTCGGTCGAATGTGCTCTAGGGGGTAAAGTAGTTGGTGTTATCTGGGAATGGAAATGACACCAGGGCAGGTTTCCCGGCCGGGCAGGATTCCCAGGGAAGGAGCTCTCAGAAAAGGTGGGGCGAACGGACAGCTGGTGGGAATGTTGTCGGGGTGGGAGTGTGGATGTTTGGGCTGTGGTTCTGTGAGCTGATGCGTCTAAGCTGCCTCTGATTCTGGTGCCTGGTGGATAAGTAGAGCCGCATAGGAGAGGCACCCTGCGGGTTATTAAAGTCTCTCAGCCCTGGGTAGCTATGAAGTGCTGATATATATATATATATTTAAAATTCACACCTGGACTCAAGCCTTGGTGAGTCTATTTTTAATCTTCTTTTTTTCTTGGTTTCTTTATTTGCAAAGTAATAAAAATAATGACCTCACAGCATTGTTGTGAGGGTAATACGCTGAGACCAGTTAGGAAATTGCCTGACAAAGGGCAGGCCTTGGATCAGTGAGTCTCAAGCTCAGCTGAGCCTTTGGTACCAAGGAGACCATAGAGATGGCTGTTGTCAGATCATCAAACACCAACCCAATTAGAATCACTTTGCTTCTGTGCAGCCAGGGTTAAGAAGCTCAGGACTAAAAATTAATTGTTTTCAGAAAGAAGAGTGGTGGTTTTTGGTTAACTTTTAGTCAAGTCCTGCGTTGTTAACTGTGATTAGTTTTCTTTTGTATAAAGTGGTAACTTGGAGAAGGTACAGCCACCTCTGTCTTGTAAATCAATCTGATTGGATATAGTGCTGGTTCTAGTCAATCCCCTTTGCTTCTCATGCTTAGGAGCAGAGCTGGGAAGATATGGGAGTAAAATAGTCTCTTTGGAGCCTTGCCTCTGGGACTCACCGGACAAGACCACCGGGTTTGAAATAGGGGCACAGTGTGAGTGGGATTCCCTGGCATTACCTGAGCGCTCATTGGTGACCCCCAAGAATCTTTCCCCAGTGGCTTCCCTCTGTCCTCCTCCTTCAGGCTTCTCCTGAAGAACAGCAAAGTGGATCTCAGGTATGAGATTTCATTCCTGGGTTTCCTTCTGTAGCAACTGGAGAATTTCAGGCTTAAGATGACAGAGCTTTTCCAGAAATTCTCCTGCGTAATTACTGTGTGCGTACGTGACCCTAGGCTTAATATTACCCTGAGCCGGAAGACCAAAGAAATAAAAAAATTTCTGTTTTGTTTTCTGAGTTACTAGATTTGGTCACGTCGAAAGAAAATAGACTTCCCTTTTTGGGGGCCAGTGAATTCAAAGAGTTTCTCTAGTGCTGAACTGACTGACCTAAAGCTCTAGAGAGAGACAGAAAGGCCTGTGGTCACCTGGTCCTCTTTGCCTTCCTTCTTTGCTCAGGGCAGAGAACTTTCAAGAATGGAAATGTTCTTACATACACTTTTAAAAGTAAAACATATAAGATGAGATCAAATAATAAGTAAAATAAGCAAAACAAATATATTTAGGTGAGACTAACATGATTAAAACCCCTCAAATCATCTATGATACTAGAACACAATGAATTTGTTCTGAAGTTCCTGGTTTGAGGTAACTGGAAATGTTTAAGCCAGGGTGAGTTTGGCTGCAGGAATTACCTGTTCCTTTTTTTGGTAACAGCTTTACTGAGATAAAAATTAATGTACATAAAAGTTACCAATTTAAAGTACAGAACTCAATAGTTGTTTTTAGTATATTTACAGAAGCGTGCAACCGTCACTGCCATGAATTTTAGAACATTTTCATCACTAGGAAAAGAAACCCCATATCCTTAAACAGAAACTTCTAACCACGTAGACCCACTCCCTGACCTCAGGCAACCATGAATCTACCTTCTAGCTCTATGAACTTGCCTGTCCTGGGCATTTCACATGAATGGACTCATGCAGTGTTTGGCCTTTTTTGTCTGGCTACTTTTACTTCATCTATGTTGTAGCATATGTCAGTTCTCCATTTCTTTTTGTGGCTGAAGAATACCCTATTACCTGGATATACCACATTTTGTTTATCCATTTGTTGGTTGAGTGGACATTTGGTTGTTTTTACTTTTAGTTATTATGCATAATGCTGCCATGACCATATGTGGACGTATATCATTTTTTTTCTTAGATACATACCTAAGAATGACACTGCTAGGTCAGATGGTTTAAGTTTTTGAGGAAATTTCCAGATTTTTTCTTCCAAAGTGACTTTATCATTTACATTCCCACTGAATATACAAAGATTCTGATTTCTCTATATCTTCTCCAATACTTGCTGTTATATGTCCTTTTTGTTATAGTTATCTTAATAGGTATAAAGTAATATCTTATTGTGGTTTTGATTTACATCATGCTTATGCCTAATGATGTTGACCATCTTTTCATGCATTTGTTAGCTATTTGAATACCTTCTTTAATAATATCTGTTCTTATCCTTTGTCCATTTCTGATGGATTTTAATCTAGTTATTTTTGAATTCTAAGAGTTTTTTTAAATGTGTTCTAGCTACAGTTCTCTTCTCAGATATGTGGTTTACTTTCATCCTGTGGGTGGCCTTTCCACTATTAAAAAAAATTATTTTTATTTATTTGGCTGCACTGGGTCTATGTTGCAGCATGTGGAATCTGATTATAGTTGCAGCATGCAGACTCTTAGTTGTGGCATGTGGGATCTGATTCCCTGACCAGGGATTGAACTCGGGCCCCCTGCACTGGGAGTGGGAGCCTTAGTCACTGGACCACCAGAGATGTCCCTCACTTTTAGTAGTGTTCTTTGAAGCACAAATTCTTAATTTTGATGAAGTCCAATTTGTTTTTCTATTGTTGTTTGTGCTTTTGCTGTTATGTCTAAGAAACCATTGCTAAATCCAAAGACATTCAGATTTACCACTGTTTTCTTCTAAGAGTTTTATAGAGTCCCTAATTTCAGGTCTTTAATCCACTCTGAGTTCATTTTTCCAGATGGTATGATATAGGAGTTTGACGTCATTCCTTTGCATGTGGGTATGCAGTTATTTCATCATCATGTGTTGAAAATACTATTTTTCTCCAGGAAATACTTCTTAAGGACAACATTTTCAGAGGCAATCCCAATGTTTTGTTTTCCCATGAGAAACCCGTAAGTAGAGAAAGCAATCCAGAGTTTACTGAGCCCTTGTGTCCAAGTCACGGAGTCCTTTCTAGGCAAGGTTGGTGATTCCCAGGCGTATTCACTGCCAGTCTCCTATTTGTATCCATGACAGGAATTACCAATCAATCATAGCACCCTGGCTAAGGTTTGGTGACTACCAAGGCTAACATGAAGGGGTAGTGTTCTAAGAGGCTCAGTTTGGGAGAGAGTGAAATGGTGAGATTAATTTTGGATATGTTGAGTTTGTAGTGCATTTGGGACATATAAAGGGAGCTTTGGCAATAATTGGTTGGTGTAAAAAGACTGAAACCCAGGCCAGGGGAGGGATCTATGCTGAGAGACTTGAGACTTTGCTGTACAGATGGGAACAGATCCAACCTCCTAGAATGAGTGACAAGGTGAGATAACCCGACATTGACCCAAGGAGTCTGGTGAGGCTACAAATGCGACTGCCAGAGACTGGGCTCGAGAAGTAGAAAAGAAATCAGAACAGAGTATTAGCAAATAAACCAAGGATAAAGGGCAGTTCAGGGAAGGCTACTGATAGTGTCACATGTTGTGAGAGATCTGGTAAAGTGCAGCGTTTCTGATTATCAAACGGGGTTGTTATCGCCTTTGCGAGCGCAGCTTCCATGGGATGCTAGAGTTGGAAACAAGATGCAATAGTCTGAGCATTGAACTGGATGTGAGCCAAGACCAATGCTGGTGAAATCTGGTAAGAGAGACAGAGATCAGACTCAGAAAAGCAACAAGATTATTGCAATTTCTTGGAATTAAGAAAAAAATTTGAGGTCAAATGAAATGTTCAGTAGACTGTGAAAAAAATGTCTGAGGCAAGATAAGCATCTTTGTGTTTGCCAGATTCAGTCTGCATGGATGACATCAACTCAACCACAGTGTTGTCTGAGACAGGTCCTGCAGAAATGGTGGGGGGAAATTAATATCAAGGACAGACCTTGTTAAAGAATATTTACTCGCAGATAGAGCACAGAATCACTAAGCTGTGTTTCTCAGAGAAAGGTCCATGTGATTACTTGCATCAGGAATCCAGAAGGCTTTAAAAAAATATTGATCCCTAGGATGAATCTGTGACCTCCTGAGTCAGGATCTCCTCATAGGAGGCCCAGTTTTAATAAACTGCCCATATTTAGAAAGCTCTAGAAAGCATTTGTCCAATCTATGTCTGATGTGGATACTTACTAACCATTCCAGTCATAAGGTTCTCCAGAAGTTTCCTGATAGGGGTAACTGGAGCCAGATTAAGGACCTATGGCCTATTAGGACCAATTGCCTACTAGGCAATTGTCTGGAGCAACCCTCTATAGATGGAGTTAAAATATTCCTGAAATAGACAACTGCAAGCCGGATCCACTTCTGTCAAAATTGAAAACAGGGAAAAGACTTTTCATTAGCTTCAAACTGTCTTTTTTGAATATTTTTAGGATGAGCACAGGTCATAGCTAAGATTTTGAAACTTCATTATGTATGGTTCAGTGTTTTTTACTTGGCATTAGTGTTTTATTTTAATATCTAAGTCTTAAATCACTTAGTAATTCCTTAGAGTGTTCTGGTTTGGGAAATTGCCTGAAACAATAACATGAAAAACAATAAAAAGCCCAAACTCAAGGACAAGAATAAGGGCAGTGTAAGAGTGGGGGCTATGTTGCTTACATTTATCAGAAAGTGGACACTGCCTTGGCCAGTGAAAGGAATTAGAAAAAATTCTGCTTTGGTTTAAAACATTCACTAGCAGAAAATTAGTTTCATGTCATTCCACTAAATAAATGTGGAATAAAAGATGTAAAATATAACCTTGAGAGGATCCAAAATCATTCACTTATCTGGGTTCCCATTAGCCTTGGTTGGGCCTGCATGCAATCCTAACTATTTGGAGTTATTGAATTAAGTAACTCAAAAGAGTTTAATTCTAAAAAGTATTTACTGAGAATTTCCTGGTGGGCTAGTGGTTGGGCCATTGCACTCCCACTGCTGAGGGCACAGGTTCAGTGGTCTGGGAACTAAGATCCTGCAAACTGCATGGCTTGGTCAAAAAAATAAATAAATAAAATAAGAAGAATTTATTCAGTGCTAATGGAAGACAGTTTCTGCCATCAGTAACATGAGTAAGACATGTTTTAAGTAATTAAAAGTATTATTATATATATGTATTATATAACTCCTATTAGATGAAGTTCTATGTTGATAGATGCATGATAAAATGTTCTTAAAATACATAATATGTAATGCAAATAAAGTCCAAGGTAAAGTGCAAGTGAATGAAAAATGGAAAAACTTAGTATTCATAAATTTACTTTGAGCTTATCAAATAAGAATATTAGAAATGTAACATTCTTTGAAATTTAAGAATAATTTCAAATTTTCATCAAGCTTTTGTTTAGGAGGCTATCCAAACTTTATTCCTTGTTAACTAGCTAACTAGCACAGTCCATAGATCAAACACTGCTTATATATTTTCTATGGCTAATGTTGGAGGAATGGTTAAAACACTATTAATATTCAATGTTAATATGTTCTAATACTATGAAGCTGTTAGTCAGAAGTATTTATCCTAACTTTTCCAATTTTTCACTTGTTTCCATCATATAAACAATTTATATCTACTTTGCTCTGATAATAATTAGTAATCTTTATGGATTAAAATTTCCTTATTATTACTGTCAGTGTTAAACTATTGAATTGGAAATGCCTCATTTTTACATAAGAATGGGTTCCTAAAATGCAAAGGTGTTTACCCTGAAACACAGGGCAGAATTTAATCTAAAATTATAAATCCAGATAATTTTAATCAAAAATTGTAAACCCAGATAATTTTATACCTTATAAATTTAAATTTAAGGTATGAATGGTGAACACACAGCTCTGAAAACTGTGCTAACCTATTATCATGGAGAGCACAGGAAACGCCTTTATAATATAGAGATGTAATTACCTGTTAATTTCTCTGATGGGTGGTTTTGGCCTTTTTAGAGTTTAATCAATCTAATTCTCTGACTTGAGAAACTAGAAACCCAGAACATAAAATATATAAAGGGAAGCCCCCTTTAGGAAACTGGCTATCTCCCATCAGGAACGGGGTCACACAAATGGCTTTCTTCCTAAATGGAACCAGAAGAAAAACAAAATGGCAAATTCAACAGCTGTGGTGGTGAATAGGTTAGGCTTCGAATCAGACAGACCAAGGCTGGAGTCCTGATTCTATCATTTTGATCATCGCTAAGAATCAGTGATTAAAAGTGGTACATATATACACATTCTTTTGAAGAAAACCTTATAGATTTAAATGTACTTTTTGCATACATTATTAAAAAGTACCACAAGTTTTTGAAGAAGAAGCAAACTCGGAGCAACACCTTGAGATTCTTGTCATTGATTCAGGAAGTAAAACATGCAAGTGAAAGTGCTTTGATCTTGTGGAGCAAGGTCATTCGATTTGGTTCACGGGAGGGCAGAGGTGTTAAGAATGTGAGAGTTGCTTAGCCTCACTGACCTCATTTTTCTAAATGCAGCTATGTTGTGAAACAAAGGAAGAAGGATCCTTGCTGGGTCTGCCGGTCCACCGAGCATGCTGACCGCTGGCCCACAACCAGGTGATTTCACTTCAGGGTCCCCAAGACAAGTGAGGCTTAGTCTTCTCAAGGGGATCGAGAAGGCAGAAGCCCGTCTAGACAGTGGCTATGCTCTTGTGCTTTGACTGTACTGGATGCGCGCTAGAGACAGGTGGAGAACTCAATGCAGCTCAGGAGAAGCCCAGAAATGAGTAACAGAATGACCATCACATTTGACACAAAAGTGACCTTGAGTCACATCTTTAGTGTAGGTTTCCAGAGTGACTGAGGGGTGGGAATGAGGAATCCGTCAAAAAGAGCCCTTGACTTTAGAAATCTGGACCATAGGCTTTTATTGTTTAATTGGAAACTTCATTTTGAGTGGAAAAAGTGGTAACTTGTTCTTAGTAAGTCCATCCTCAGAGAGGTGAGAAAAAGGACTTGATTTGTGTCTTGGGGGAAGGCTACTGCTGACTGTTTCATGCAGACTTTGAAGAGGACCCTTGGGCTTCAGAAGCGGGTGCTGTCAGATTGCACGCTGGGTTGACTGTCTGAATCATTTCCCCTGTCTCTTGTGCCTGGTTATCAGTGAACCGAGTCACTGCTCAGAAATGACACCTTGTACTTGTCTGTGTTTAAGATGGAATCTATACAAATATCTGTCCATTATTCTTCTGTGCCAAGTGGTGGGAAAGAGGACTTCCTCTCTGGCTCACCTGGTAGAGAATCTACCTACGATGCAGGAGACACAGGAGATGCGAGTTCAACCCTTGAGTCAGGAAGATCCCCTGGAGAAGGAAATGGCAGCCCCCTCCAGTATTCTTGCCTGGGAAATCCCATGGACAGAGGAGCCTGGGGGGCTACAGTCCTCGGAGTCGCCAAGAGTTGAACACGACTGAGTGACTAAGCGCACAAGGGTTGGGAGAGCAAAATACGGAGGAAACTCAAAGATGTCAGGGAACTCACACTCCACAGACAGTTGGATGAATACACAGAAAGTTTTTCCATGCTAACTTCCTCTTGTCTTCTATTTTATTTAACCTACATTCTGAAATTCAGAAACTTGTTCTGAGATGTATTAGATGTGAATGAACTGCTTTTGGTATAAACGCATTTCTCTCCTGGATTACGATTCCATTTATGACATCTGATGAAAATCAATAAAACCAGTCGATGGTTAATGTTTGACTGAAGGGGAAGGGAGAGGCTGGGGAAGCAGAGCCGTGCACTGGGTGTGGCCTCTGGGGAAGATACTCCAGTCCCAGCAAGGGTCCCAGCAGCTGAATGGAAGAAAATAACCTTTAACCACCATTTTTGTTACTGACAGAAAGGTAAGCTTTGGTATGTCTTAACTATGCTGATAATGTATTTCTTTAAGGAGAACAAACTAGATGGCGAAGGGGTTTACTTAAGTTGATGGATAAAAGTATTCCTTGAGGGGTGCTGGGTAGCATTTGTTGGGAAGAAAAGTTTATTCCTAGTGTAATAAGTTATGCTTCTGGAGCATAATGTCTTTTGCAGGTTCTTTTGATGAGTCTATACCTTCTATAAATCCATTTCATGAAGTGGTTTGGGTTAAATCAAGCTTGGGAGTAGAATTAAAGGAAAGAATAATGCTTTGGATGTTTACATGTGGCTTACACCCATTCTTTGCAATTAAAATATAAAAAAGTGCCCAGCCCTGAGAGTCCCTGGGACTCTCATACTCTAGAAATCAGGGCCAGAATCTCATTTTCACAATGTGTCATTTCTCAGAGGTGGTCTTTAAAAACTGTGTATTTTATTTACTTCTTAGAGAGCGAGATTCAATTTAGGATTCATAGGACTGCCTGGGACAGAGCAGAGAAAGGGAAATGGATAGGAGGGATAAAAGTCCTTTGTTAAAAGTAGTGGAATAGGAATTGAAAACAGATAGACAGATCTGCCTTCCCAATTGGGAAAGCAAGGTTGGTGCGTGTATCATCAGATTCTGGTCCTTCTTTCGGCCACATCGGTGGATGTAATATCAGCTAACGAGTGATTATTTTGAGATGTCAAGACATGTACAGCTTGTCAGTGTCTTCAAAGGTCCAGTCTCTGTCTCTGTCCCAGTTTTTCCTTCATTGTGAGTGACTTTGAAACAGAAGCCCTCTGTGCTGGCAGACGCCAAGCAGCAGACGGGCAATGCATTCTCTAACATTTTCTTGTCTTTCTGTTTCTTCAAAAACTCAGATAGCAAGAGAGGAATAATTTGAAAGAAAAAGAAAGCATATGTTTCAATGACAGGGAAAATGGATGGCATTCAGCCCTCACCAGGAAATGAAATGAGTCTTGCTGAGTGAGGGTTTATCATGGACTATAGAGTATATAGTTTATGAGTCTTCAGGGTTGGGCAGATGGGTTAGGCCAGTTTCATCATTTACCAGCTAGGGGACACCAAGCAGATTGCTTAAGCTCCCTGTACCTTAAATTTCTCACCTAAAGAATGGAGATGCCTGCCTCACCAAGTAGTTGTGAGAATAAGTTAAAAATTAGATCAGCATGTCAAGAACTCAGTACACTGTTTGGCACCCAATAGATGTTTAATGAATGTTAATTAACTCTACTTTCCATGAGAAAAGATGTTGACTCTACCTTTCAAGTAGGTGATGCAGGTCAGACTGAGAAGTTGCTCTTTCAATCTCTAGGAAAAGAAACCAGCAGTAATGTTGCAGTAATTGCATCTACTCCCTACTGCAAGGGAGAAACTAATGCTATACCAAAGAAGTGTGGTCCCAAAATATGAGATAACGAGAAAACACTTGAGTTTTGCTTTTTTTAAAATGAAGCATTTTAAAGCACGTCTGATGTTTCACACATATCTTTGGTGAGAAGGGGGTGTGGTATCCTTTGAGACTTGCTAAAATGTCCCCTGGGAAAAGTCATTGCTGTCATTCAAGATGAAGATTGCATTTCCAGTACCTCCTCCCTTCTTTTATAAAAGGCAAAATATACCCCGACAACAACTCAAATTCCTGTTCCATTGTCAAAGGAACTCTCTGGAAAGGAGAGTGGGCTCCCCCTTTTCTTCCCGGTCAAGAGAGGTGACTCTGGTCAGGAGGAAAGCTGAGCACTGTTGTGCTCCTTTCTCTGAAGGCTGACAAGTGTCTTTATGGCTGTTAGTTTACACGGATAGAGACATACAGGTTTATTTGTTGGCATAAAGTTGTATTCCTTCAGAAATCCCTGGTGTCGAATTTAGCAGGGGCTAGTTGTTCTGTGTTCTCCTCAGCGATTCAACAAGAAAAGAGGTACTGAAGTTTGTTAGGGGAATATCAATCTACCTATTTGTTACTTGTGAGAACAAACAAAAATGTTTATTTAGGCATAAGAAATGTTAAGTTAGCAAAAGCAGACACTCACCCAGTGGTTGAGGTTTAAACTCTTATACACTCAAGATGAGCTTTTCACTTATGCGTGTGTAACAGACCAAGCTGTCCATGGTTATTGTGTATGTGGCACAAATAAAATCTAATTTGTCTTAATATTCTGTAAGACCGACATTGAATTCTCTCATCCATGATATTCTGAATCAATGATTTCTTACTGCATTTTAATTATTTTAAAACACAGGACTTGTGTTTCTGAGTGAGAGGCAGAGAAATCAGAAGGGTAGACTTGTGCCCTTAAGGAATGTTAAACTCAGGGTGAGCACGTCTTCCTCACGCAGAGGGTTCCATGCTCGGTCTCTGCGATCAGACTGATGCTCCTTCTTCAACCTCGCTGAGCTGTTCTGCCCTGTAGGATGACAACAGGTCCTGTCTTATGGGAATGTTGTGAAACTAAATGAAATAAGTCATCCAAAGTACATAACTTAGTAAATGTTCACTAAATGCTAGCTTTTTTTTTTTCTTTTTAAAGTTTTCAATTATAAAAAGCCAACTCATGAGTGAGTTTTCATAGTGGTATAGCACCCTTTAAGAAAATAGAATTAAATTTATTTTCCCCTTACTCTCTTGCCCATCCCAGTTGTCAATTATGACTTAATTACAGAATCAGAAAGTTAGCCTGCTACACTTGAGGAGGCCTGCACATTTTTGTTTTTAGAGCCCTTCCCTGAAGTTCACCTCATACGTGAGCTAGTATTGTAGCAAGTCTTTTGTTTTGTTTTAAATCTCAGTGTTTAAACCATACGTGAAAGTTAAAGTGTTAGTCACTCAGTCTTGTCCAACTCTGCGACCCCATGGACTGTAGCCTGCCAGGCTCCTCTGTTCTTGGAATTCTCCAGGCAAGAATACTGGAGTGGGTTGCCATTCCCTTCTTCAGGGGATCTTCCTGACCCAGGGATCGAACCTGGGTCTCCTGCAATGCAGGCAGATTCTTTACTGTCTATCCACCAGGGAAGCCCTTAAATTGGGATGGGATCTAATTTAGATTTACCTCATATTGAATTTCTAAGGCCAGAATGTATTATCTTGACCAAGTATTCACCTGTGCACTTCTTAATATGCAAAGAAATGTATAAAGCATGATGAAACACTTTGTCAAAAATCATTAAGCTGCTTTTTTGAGAAATATTGATTTCTACTCTCCTTTTGGTGGCTCAGTCAGTAAAGAATCTGCCTGCAATGCAGGAGACCGCCTGCAGCATAGCAGACCCAGGTTTGATCCCTGGGTCGGGGAGATCCGCCGGAGAAGGAAATGGCAACCTACTCCAGTATTCTTGCCTGGAGAATTCCATGGACAGAGGAGCCCGGTGGGCTACAGTCCATGGGGTCACAAGAGTCGGACACCACTGAGAAACTACACAATGACAACAGCCCTCCTTTTAGGCTAGAAAAGACCCTTGTGATGTTGTTGTGCTAGATATGGGGGAAAGAAGTCCTATCTCTGCCTCAGGTTGCTGAGGTGGAAACCTAAACCCCTTAGAGAACTCAACATTGTTGTCCTTACTGCCTATCTGCTTAAGTCCAGGTACCATGGGGGTGGGTCGCCATCTGTGACCCCATGCGAGGGCCTCCCTTCCCTCTGATCTCCTCACCCCAGCTGACCCTTCCCTAGCTCACTCTGAGGGGCGTGCTGGGTGGAAGTAAATATGAGCATACTTCCTGAAATAGTCCTTAGAACTCATTATTACTTTCTTTAATAATTAGGTTTAAAATTTGTATTTAAGTCAATCAGAGAAATTTAACATATTTTAAGAGGAGCCCTCTACCCTCTCATAAGACTGTATAACCAATTATTCACCTACTGATTAAGTAAGAAATCACCCTCAATTTTGCACACGTGTAAATCCAGAGTTTCGTATGCTGAAAGATGGGCATATTTCTACTGCAAAAGTCAGTGAGAGAACAAAGTGCCTGCCTTTATGTGTGCATTGGGTGGAGAGAGGGCAAGCTACGCTTCCTTTCCCTTCTTTGAACCTTCCTTCGTCCTTTCTAATCAGCCTGAAGTGGAAGGCAGCAGCCCAGATTTTACACCTTCCTGTTTGTTTCTAGCTTATTACCAGCTGCTTTAATTGGGTCCTTAATTTGCCAAGAATGCAAATTGGTCAGATCCTCCTGTGATTTTTTCTAAACCTTAAATGATGTAATGGGTGCCTGAGATTTGTGAGGAAGAAGACCACAAAGATGGGCATGATTGATCTGAACATTACTTGATGAACAATGTGAGCAAGATTTAATAGGATTTGTATTCATATCTGGCCTTGCTGTCCAATTTATGCTGCTCTTAGCAATATACAACGCAGAGGTGAATTAAATGGCACACAGAATATTTGGCTCTATTATTTGGTCCTGATGGTGTTATGAATTCTAGTCACAATTCTTTCCTTGGCCACATCACCTATGACATTGGAGAGCAAATTCTGCAGCCCTCTCCTGCTGTACTTTCATTGTTCTTTGGAAATGCATGGTTCAGCCATAGAGCATGGTGAATTACTTTAATTCAAAGGCTTTTTCTTTTTTTAAACAAAAAGGATGAGTATGGCTGACTTGATTTAAGGTTTGCCCATCACTTAGCTTTTTGTAAGAGGGGAAAAAAAAAAATCAGTGCTTGTGTATTGATTTAATTGCAGGTTTTGAGACCTGGGACCTAGAAATTCCTCGTCCTTACTCAGATAAATGGGGAAACGACAGGGGAGTCTAAAAATACCTCTTGGAGGCACTGGAGCCCAGCAGGAGATTCAATCAGCGTGGAGTGGAGCCCCTGGGATGCAGTGGCCACTGCCTATATAGTTACTGGATGAGGCCCCATCTGATGCCAGCTCTGTCCTAAGATGGCACTGCCTTTGTCAGTCAAAACTAGGGCCCCTTGAGGTATTAGTTTGGCAGGGATGCTATAACAAAGTACCACAGATACAGTGGATCAAGCAACAGAAATCTATTGTCTCACAGCTCTAGAGGCTTGAAGTCCAAAATCAAGGCATCTGTGGGGCTGACTGTAACAGGTCTGCGGCCTCTCCCCTTGGCTTGTCCTTCCCTGTGGCCCTTCATATCGTCTTTCCTCTATGTGTGTCTCTGTGGCCAAGTTCCCTCTTTTGATGAGGACACCAGTCATATTGGAGCAGGCCCACCCTGACAACTTCATTCTAACCGCATTACCTCTGTGAAGACTTGAGTCTCCGAGTCAGATCACATTCTGAGGTACTTGGGAGTCAGGACTCCAACATGAATTTTGAGGCAAGGGGCACTCTTCAACCCATCACACTTAGCTCGATTAAAAACTAAGAAACTAGGGGGATGAAGGTCAGAGAGTGAACGAGGAGAGGGTATGATAGAGAAATAGTTGTGTGGTAGGAGCCAGATCTTCGAGGCTGATGGTCCTCTGAGAAGGCGGATGCGTGTTAGTGTCTGAAAAGGAAGCGCCGCCATGGAGTGAAAAGCAAAACTTTTTGAAATTTTAGCAAGATACATAACCGACTCAGTGACACTAGGCGTCTTATTCGTAAGGATGTTCGTGCTTTCAGAGAGACTAAGATATGAATGAGAGCATAGGTGTGAAGTTAGCCAGACAGTGTGATCTTGGACAATGTCTTGTAACTTCTTTGATTTTTGATCTTTAAAATGATTTTATGCTTATTTTCGGCTGTGCTGGGTCTTGTTGCCGTGCGGGCTCTTCTCTAGTTGTGGTGCATGGGCTTCCCTTGTGGAGCACAGGCTCTAGGGCCTGGACTCTGTAGCTGTGGCTCCCGGGTCCAGAGCACAGACCCAGTGGTTGCGACACGTGGGCTTAGTTGCTCCAAGACAGGCAGGTGGGATGTTCCTGGATCAGGGATCAAACCCACGTCTCCTGCATTGGCAGGTGGGTTCTTTACCGCTGATCGACCAGGGAAGCTCCCTTTAAGAGATCAATTTTAACACTGCCTGCTTCATAGGGTTCTTACAAAAATCAATAATTATATAAAAGTTTCAGCATGTGCTGAGACAAAGGGCTTCCAGTAAATATTAGCTGCCTTTGTGTCGTTATCCTGGCTGCGCACAGATTCAGGACATGGAGGGGTTTCAGTGTTTTCTGGGCTGTGGTGAATTAAACGAAGCCGTCAGCCCTAATCGTCAAGGCCAGCAGCCCTGATTCTGCATTTGTAAATGGTCCACGGTTAAAGCAACTGGTGGTGGCTTTTCAAAACTCTCCCAGACCTCTGACCTCTGTTGCTAAGGATGTACTTGGCCTCTCAGATAGTTGCATAGAAACTGTGTGAATTTAGTCTTTGTGCCTGAGGGAAACTCTGACAGATAACAAAAATCCCTAGCAGATGGTGGGATCGACTGTTTCAGATAGTTCGGATGAAATGTCACTGAATTATCTGGAAATCTACTCCAATCGTTTGCCAAGTAGGGTTGGTGAAGTAGTGTATCAAGTGCATATGGCTTGGTGGTTTTAGGCAATTTCAGTTACAAACCATGGCTTCCCTCCAGCCAGGATGTAATATCCATTAGTGAAATTACGTCTGTGTAAAGAGGAAAGATAGGCGAGACTTGTTTGTGAGGACGGAGTCCTCCTCTGGCATAATCCTAGCAGTGGGGTAGTTTGCCTTGGATCATTCAGACAAAGGCTTTGCTTGGCCGCTTCATCTGGCCTGACGGTGTTGCTGTGAAGACTGCGTCCTTGTGACCAGGGCCATCAAAAGCTGGGAATTGTGACAGGAGCTGTCTTGTAGGACAACATTTAAAGTTCTGACTAATAAACTTGGGTGGCAGAAGAAAATTTTATTTGACAAAAAATATTAACCGTTCAAAATATTCACTTATTGAGGTCCCCAAAGTAAGTACTATTATCCTCGCTTTACAGATGAGAGTCAGTGGAGGAGCCAGGATCCAAACCAGCCAATCTAACAATTGCACTGTGTGACTGATTCATCCATAAAGAAATCACGAGACCCTAGGCATGGGAACGGAAAGCAATTACTTCTGTTTCCCACTGGAAACCTTTCTGGGAGGGGTGAAACCAAATGTAAATGACAAAATAAAGGATGAGTTTAATGCTTTGTTTACTTTTTAGGTTTCATTAAGCACCTCAAACGGTGGCCTGTTTGAGCATCTAGCTAAAATAAGGTATTTATTTTGATTTGCTTTTCTGCCATTCAACTTACACATCTTTGGAAGACTGGAAGTGCTAAAAAAATCATTTCAAGTGGAGATGGTATATATCAATCAGTTCTTAACCTATTTACTGAGAAGAAATTTGTTTGTGTATTTAAAAGAGAAATAATCCTTTTCATCAACAATAAAACTGTATTACTGTGCATTAAAATAAATCTTTAGATCTCGTTAGTTTCCTTAAATGTTTTCTGTTTATCCTGAAAGCTCTTACTAATTGGAGAAATTCATAGAATACCAATGTTAGACAATCACAAATGTTTCAGAATTTAATAAACATCTGTTGCGAGTGTAATATACGCAAGCCATAGTATGAAGAGCTGGGAGAGGTTAAAAATATATAATTTTAAAATAAGGCCTCTGCTTTGAAGGATTTTGTTTTCTAGTAGAGGCAGCAACACAGACATGTAAATAAGTGATAAAAAATAAAATGCAGGTAGGAGGGGCTTTGAGAGAGCTTCTGTCTGGAAATCAGAGAGATTGCATGAAGGATGTAATTTCTAGCTCCATGAAGCAGATGCTACACCCCTTATTTTGTTTTCCCAGATTTTAGCCAAGTATCTGGCACATAATAGAATTGTTAAATTCAGTGATTTTAAAATAAATAAATTGGCCCTAGATGGTCAGGTATGCAAGGAAAAATGAGAACGCATAATGTCAATCCAGCTTGATTCAGCAAATATCAATTGTCGTTTACTCTGGGTGGGGCCCTTTGCTGGGTGGGAAGAACAGCCAGTGCCAAAGCCTGGAGACAGGGAAGCTGGGTTCAAAGTCCACGGAGTGCTCCGAAGCATTCCTGGGTGCGGTGGGTGTGGAAGATAAGGCCAGAAGAGCAACTGGGGACCAACATTTAAAAGATCTTGATGCTGAGGGTTTTGAGGAGGAAGATCCCCAAAAGTCTATATTATGTTGTCTATATTTTTACTTCTCTTAAGCAAATATTGGTTGATAGCTGATCGTGTTCATTTTACTAACTTAAAAAAAATGACTAGTTAGATTTACCAATACCAATTTATTCATTTTAGACATATTGTAGTATGCTAGAACCTGGGCTTGTTATTTGTTTCTGTATGTTTCCAAACCACATAAGCAGTCTAAAGCAGTAGAAAAAATGTCTTGTTTGTGTTTGACAAGGAGCCAATTCTAAAATGATGTTTGGACACATAGACCAGACTAATTCTGTTGAAAAAGCTCATTTCTAAACATTCACAGAATTTACAGATCTAACTGTCCTGAAGGGTTTTCGTCCTAGCTCTTTCTTAAAATAGCTGTAGCTTTGGGACAATTGGCCTCGTTTACACAGCATGCACAACCAATAGGCACATCTCTATACTTACATCTGCCTCTCTTCGGCTATCACACAGTACAGGGTAGAGCAGAGAGAGGAAAAGTTCTTTGAACTTTGGCCTCTGACAGATCTGGTTGGCAACAGGGCAGTATCACTTCCTAGCTGTGTCTTTAGGTGAATGGCTTAACTTTGAACTTCAGTTTCCTCACGTATAAAATAAGAGTAACATTTCCTAATTCGTTATGGCTGTGAGAAACTCATAAGAGTGTTTGCTCACTATTGAGGAATTGCTATGTATTTTCCATTCGAGTAAACTGAGGCACAGAGAGAGATTAAGTAGTACCCACATGACCACACAGCTAAGAAGAGGCTGTGCTGGGTTTCCGGTCCAGACTCGCTGACTCAGAGTACACCTTCTGGGCCTCTGCCATTCTGTCTGTAAAGGTCCCTCCACTGATCTTCCCTATGTGCTGTGCTGTGCTTAGTCGCTCAGTCGTGTCCAACTCTTTGCGACCCCATGCACTGTAGCCCGCCAGGGTCATCTGTCCATGGGATTCTCCAGGCAAGAGTACTGGGGTGGGTAGCCATGCCCTTCTCCAGGGGATCTTGCCAACTCAGGGATCGAACCCAAGCCTCCCACGCGGCAGGCAGATTCTCTTTTTAGCATCTGAGCCACCAGGGATGATCCTTAATAAACACTAATTTCTATCTTTATTTCCCAGGACATTTGTGAAGCTAAATTGTTGTAGTACTTTGATTATTCTTAAAGTTCAAATAGAACGTGTCCCAAGGTAAGGAATTAAACATTTTCAGGGTTTAAATTTTTAGATAGTTTGAATTTTATAATCATTTTCCCATGCCGATTATATCAGTGATGTAAGTTCAATGTAGAAAACTTTAAAAAATTTAAAAAAAAGAAGCAAAACAAGACCATCTACAATTCCTTGAGGCAATAAAATAATTGGAATTTTAGTGAAGTGAATGCATTCTTCATTTCCTTGTTTTTTTGTTTTGTTTTAGCAGTCCACTATTATGATAGGCAACAGTCCTGCTTCACAGACCATGTGGAAAATTTGTCTCAGATCTTAAAATCAGTTAGTCATGAAAAAGTAAGAATAGGAAAAAAAATCAGTCATGATGTATCTTAGGGTGAAAGGTATACTTTTTGTGAAATGTGAAGGCACAGGGAAAGAGGAAAAATAATACTGAGTAGGAGTGAAGAGGGGCAGAGTGTGGATTCTCATTGGGTTGCTTTGGGAGTTATAAATACATTTTTTCCTTTGGTGTATTGTACAGTTAACAGCAAGGTTTAGAAGAACAAAGAGGCGGCTGGTGAGGTCGTTGAATGAAGGATTGGGAACATGCTTGGATTCTTCTTCCTTGAAGACTCTCATACATTTGCAGCTGTGAATCAGAACCACTAAAATTTTAGCGTCTCATTATTTTGGCATTTGCGCATCTCCTCCATCCATATAATGAGGGTCTTCATTGCGGCACATGGGGGCTTCTCTAGTTGTAGAGCAGAGGCTCACTAGTTGCGGCTTCTCTGTTTGCCCCTGGGCATGTGGGCTCTTAGTTCCCCGTCTAGGGATTGAACCCTCGTCCCCTGCATTGGAAGGCGGATTCTTAACCACTGGACCACCAGCGAAGTCCCCACTTATGACTCTTTTAAGTGAAGAAGAGTGATAAAGTGAAGCGGCAAAAATGGAGTGAGCACAAGCTTATTTAGGGATATTGACTTGTGGTTGCTGTGGATGAGGTATCAGGGGGCTTGGGGAAGTCCAGGCTGTTCCACAGAGGAGAGGCTGGCCTTCAAGGATGCCATCCTACGAGGTTTATAACTGAATATCGTCCAGTGATCCTTTGTGCTTGGATAAACATGGTTTTAACAGGAGGGGGACTAATCAACTTATCTCCGGTTTATTCACAGGAGTTTGAATAAGGAAAATTATGACAACGCAAGCCCAGCTACACTGCTTGTGTCTCCTTACACTCTACTTGGTAAGAGAAGAGAAATATTCTGTCTTTATTTAGTGGAATATTTCTAGCTCATACCGGGGAAGCAACAGCTATCATCACTTAAAAAAGAGTCTATCAAATTAACTTATTGTGAACAAAGCACACAGCTTACCCTAATGGGCCATTTTTGACGAAATGGCTGTAAGTTATAAGTCTAACTTTCAACCAGGGAGATGCTTTCTCCTCAGCTCTTATAAGCCAATGCCCCTTCATGGGCAAGTTTTAAACAATTCATTTACATCCAGCTCAGGGAATCTGGAAAGAAAAGTATACTGATACATGTGTTAGTCTCTGTCCCTTAGTCTTGACTTTATTTATTTTTTCTTTAACCATGGTTAAATTACCACCAAAATTAAGAAAAGCATTTTCTCCATTTTTGACTCTGCTCTGCTCTGTACTTTTGTTCCCATATATGGCTTGGACTTTTTTTGGCCAAATTTGCCCTTAGTCACTTGTTGAGCTAACCCTATCGACTCAGGCTTCTAGAAGTTGGAGCTGAATGGAACGTGGGGAGACCAACCCAGACCTCAGGTAGATAGAGGGATGCTGTCTTGCCTTTTGTCGTGAGGTTCATAAGGGTCATACACGTGCCAGATTTGCTGTTATGAAGCAAAATTATGGGGAAGCATTTGCTTTCTCCTTAGAAGGAAGCCACTAGATCCTCTTACCTTTAATCTTGGTTCCTTTCTTTGAAAACCCAAATATAACATCGAATTTCAAGTTCCAGAGAGCCCCTGAGAGTCTACACAGTTCAAAATATTTAGAGTGACATACAGCTGTACTTGTAAACTTACCAGAGCGTTCCTCTTGAGGGGAAAAGCTGCAGTCTGAACCTTATGAGCACTGGGCATTCTCACAGCCTGGGGCTCAAAGCTTGTCCCCAGGACAGCCCAGAAGCACCACTTGGCTTTGCTCCTGTTGCTACCTTCTCTTATGTGTTTTGGTATCTATATTATGGCAGAATGGTGAAATCAGTGCCTGGTTCAAACTTGGCACTGCTGTTGACTGGTGATAGGAACTTGGGTGAGTTACTATGCTCTGAACCTCAGTTTTCTGCCCTGTGAAATGGGTCTAATAAGAGGACTTGCCTTATGTGGCAACTAAATGAGATCATACAAAGCCCTTGGATCAGTGATTGGCATAGTCTAAGGACCTGATAAATATTAGCTATAATTATTACTACCACATTTTAAATATTCAGTGATTACACTCATATGGACCCTGACCTCCATGAGGAAGTCTGTGTTTTAGTCATCTTTGCAGCCTCAGCACATAGCACAGTGCCAGGAACAAGGTAGAAATTAAATACATAACTATGGATTTATATTAAGAAACAACAGTGAGCTCTAAGAAAGAGAGACAAGATTCTACCACGATAATTAAACATTAGCAGGCTCAATAGCTTCTGATCTGAGATGGGGATATGTAGTTTTCTTCCTAGAGAGAGGGTGAAAAGCAGTTTTCCTTTTCCTTCCTCTCACCATAGTGTAGTTTCCACCTGGAGTAAGAAATACGGCCCAAACCACTGCTAGCAGCTAGAGCGTTGCCCGGGAGACAGCCATGTGCACAGCTGTCTCTGGGTGAAGGAGGGAGGCTGCGACCTGTGGCTGGGGTCTCAGGGGCGTTGGGAGGAGCCAGGTCTCTTCTGCCCGCCCCCTCACTCCTGTGCCCAGACCCTCTGCTGTGAAGACTGCAAGTTCACTTGGCGCTTCTTTCTTTCAGCATCAGGCTTCTATTTCGTAGAGGTTATTTACCATTTATTCCATACGATAGTGGCTCTCCCGTTCTCTTCTGAGAACTGGTTCTCTCAGGGGATTAGAAACACTGTGTGAACACACTGGAAGGGCACTGAAGAGAGGATTTGGGAAAGAGCTGAGTAGGGATGCAAGGAAATCAGGGAGAAGCCAACTGTTTCAGAATTGTGCCTGGGACTCTGCTTCCTCCAGAAGGAAGAAGAGCTTGAAATACTTACTGTATAACCAACACAGAGAACTCTTGCTGTAAAATGCAATGAAGGCGGCTAGTAGGCAGGCAGGTCTGACAATTGCAAGTGCCCCTTGCTGGCCTGGAAGGCAGTGGGGCAACTTGGCGGAGAGCTGGGGCTTGGTAGTCCAGCCCCATTGGCACTATTTCACTGTAACACCATCTGTGCCTCTGCTAGGGGGATTCTCTTGAGAGACTTCCTTGATATTGATGAGGATCTTAAGAAATGACATGTGTGGAGGGTCACAGTCCATAGCAGGAGACACAAAAATATCAGTTCCATCCGCTTCCTACCTTTCACCTCTTTATGCAAGATGGTGGGTTTTGTTCCTCCAACTCTTTCACAAGTTTTCACTGTAACATTCTTCCCACTTCTGGCAGTATGGCCTGTTGACTCATGCATTTTGAAATCTTTATAGCTCAAATAGCCCTGATATGAGAACCCAACCCTACTTTGAACCTTGCCACTGAGACATCTCCTTGTTTCCTGATAGGTGAGCCAGCTTGTCCACCGAGGAAAAATGCAGGCTTATGGGTGAGGTGTGCCTGACTAACGTAGTTTTCCTATAGGGGCCATCACCGGTGTGATCAGCTGAAACACAGACTGCTTACTGATGTGAGCAGAAAGCTGATGAAATGAAATGAAAGTCACTCAGTTGTGTCCGACCCTTTGCGACCCCAAGGACTATACAGTCCATGGAATTCTCCATTTCAATTCCATTCCCCATGGAATTCTCCAGGCCAGAATACTGGAGTGGGTAGCCTTTCCCTTCTCCAGGGGATCTTCCCAACCCAGGGATCGAACCCAGGTCTCCCGCATTGCAGGTAGATTCTTTACCAGCTGAGCCACAAGACAGACTCTTTACTGATGTGAGCAGAAAGCTGATGAAAGCAGTGTGCTATTAAGCAGTAGCCCCTCAAAAAGCACTGCCCTAGCAGCGGCAGCATCTTGTATCCACCACGGCGCCCACTTCTTGTGCCCTGCCTTCCAGAGGGAGGAGAAGCTGGAGCTGGAGCTGGAGAAGATGTGGAAAGAAGTGGGAGGGAAGATGAGCCCTCAGAGGAAGACACACCTTGAAAGGAACTGATGAGCTAGGAGTCTGTATAGTTATTGTGTCAGTCAAGAAGTCCTTTGCTGCTGCTGCTGCTAAGTCGCTTCAGTCGTGTCTGACTCTGTGCGACCCTATAGACAGCAGCCCACCAGGCTCCCTCGTCCCTGGGATTCTCCAGGCAAGAACAGTGGAGCGGGGTGCCATTGCCTTCTCCATAGAAGTCCTTTAGCTATGAGCAAATTTAGAGTTTCTCCAGTCAACAGGGATTTATTTTTTTGTTAGACAATAAGGATCCTATAGTGGGCAGTCCTGGGCAGGTTTAGCAGTTTTGTGATGTTATCAGAGACCTGGGCTTCTTTATCTTTGCTCCACCATTATTTGAGCTGGTTTATCCCCCATGGTTTCATGACAGCTGCCACAGCTACAGACAGGGGACCACTGCCTGAACAAGAACAAGGAAAGAGGAAGGGCCATGCCACCCACATCTGTCCTTTTTCATCAGCTCAGTTCAATCACTCAGTCGTGTCTGACCCTTTGCAACCCCTTGGACTGCAGCATGCCAGGCCTCCCTGTCCATCACCAGCTCCCGGAGTTTACCCAAACCCATGTCCATTGAGTCGGTGATGCCATTCAACCATCTCATCCTCTGTTGTCCCCTTCTCATCAGGAAAACAAAAGCTTGACTAGAAACATCCCCCTAGCCACACCCCGACCCAGCAGACTCCACCTTTTGTTTCAATAACCAGAATTGAGTCACTTGGCCATGATCTTTCCTGCAAAGGAGTTTGGAAAAGAGATCATTTGTTTTTCCAAGGGACAGAGGTTGATGATGGCTGCGGGGGCAGCTAACCCGAGTCCACTGCAACTCTGAAGGGGAGGGAAGTTCCGAATTCCAAAACCTCTGTGTTCTTATTACCGCTTTTTTGTTGGACACCGAGATCAACTCAGTCAAGGTTTAATGAGCCATAGTACAAGATCTTTTTTCCCCATCATTTCATCCTAATTGTTTTTGGGTTATTTATCTCCAGTGTTTCTGCGGTAAGAGTATACTTGCTCCATATAAAGAAATGGAAAATGAATCTCTTCTCCCCAGTTTTTCTTTATTTTTTTGGTTTTACCTGTCCAGTTCTCCAAACCATTAATTTCCCATATCACACTAATCTATCCCACCCCTGACTGCCACCACAGGAGGGGAGAGGAAGGACCACTCAGGAGGGGCACTGGCATTGGGTGTCGTGCTAGATACGTCGTTCCGGGGTGCCCACTGTGGTGGGTTTATAGCTGGTGGTCCCTTCCTGCGTGCTGCTCTGCCTCGAGATTTCCCTCAGTGATCCTCGCTGGTGAGAGACAAAGGGATGGCAGGAACTGCTGGTGAATGTGCCCTCTTGTACACCCCACCCTGCTCCAGATTTCCTGCCAGGCTGTCTCAGCCACTTGTGAGTAGTGGGGCCGTGGCTTAGAGTGGCTAAAACTGGTCTGGAATTGTAGGTTAGAATCCTGCTTCCTGTACTGTGAGCAAATGACTTAACCTTTCTGCATCTCAGTCTCATCGCCGGTGAAACAGAGCTGGTGATGATAAATGTAGGATTATTAACGTGGTTAAATGTGCTTAGGACAAAGCTCAGCATATGTTAGCATAGCGAATGTGAGCTCTTTTTGCTGTGTGCCAGGCAATCATTGTACTAAACAGGTCCATGTATTTTTTTCCCCTTATGGATTCAATTGTCTTTGAGGTGCCTGAACTCTAGCATGCTGGGGAAACTGCCATGGATTTCCTTATAAACTAACAAGAGTGGAATGGAGGGGTTTTAAGAAACTGGTGTCAACCAGGTAGAATTGAATGGCGTAGTGGCACTGTGGGACGACGATCACCAGTTTTCCTTCAGCTAGAACCTAGTGTGTGTGCCATGTCAGCCGCTCATGGGTTCTACTCCGGTCAAGTGACTAACCCTCTGTGAGCCTGATTGAAAACATGGCAGTGTTAATTCCCCCCCACCCAGGGTGATTGCTTGAATCACCTTGAGTGAGAAAAGCAATGCTAGGCTGCTGACAAACCATCTTGATGTAGCAGCGCGTCAACAAATAGTAGAACCCTTCCTGCCTCTTTTGATTTGATTTCACTTTTTTGGGGGCCATGTTAGAATCTTAGATTTCATATATCACTCCCGGAACCATAAGAAAATCATCAAGTGGCCCATATACATTCATAGCACATGGTGTTGCTAATTTTCTATTTTTCTTTCATCTTTTAACAGACAACTGGATATGGCCAAGAGGGAAAGTTTAGTGGACCCTTAAAACCCATGGAATTTTCCATTTTTGAAGGCCAAGAACCGAGTCAACTCATATTCCAGGTAAGGGCTACTCTTAGTCCCTGTCATCTTGATTTTGCAGGCTCTCTCCATAGACTTTTACTCCTTTATCTACTGGACACCCAGAAATAAAATAGAGGCCTAGGAGATCTCATTATGGAGAATGATTTCAGGAGCCAAGAGATGAGCAGCCTCAGTAATACCAGGCGTCCTCATTCAGACTTCCTCAGTGGTATCTGGGGTATCTTCCGTCCCTGAGGCGGGGACCTTAGAGCCTGTAGGCTCCACCCCTCCCCGAGGGTGGGCGGAGAACCAGTCTCGGAAGCGGGTGGTTACCTGAGTCTTGGTCTCTTCCGTGAGCTGGCTGATTGCAGCGTTTGAAGATGCTGATTCTCTGGTTTAGCGCTGGAATAGCCTGCCTTCCTGGAGAAGGAAATGGCAACCCACTCCAGTATTACAGTCTATGGGGTTGCAAAGGGTCGGACACGACTAAGCAGCTAACACACACACACACACACACACACACACACAGACACACACACACAGACACACACACAGACACAGACACACACACACAGACACACACACACACACACACAGACACACACACACAGACACACACACACACACACAGACACACACACAGACACACACACAGACACACACACACAGACACACACACAGACACACACAGACACACAGACACAGACACACACACACACACACACACACACACACAGAGCCTGCCTTCCCCATTGCCTCCTCTGAGCCGTCTCTAGGCCGATGTTCACCGAGACACACTGGGAGGCAGTCATCTTGTTCACTTAGTTCACTGAGAGAAGCCTCAGGTTGAGGGTGCACGGCAGGGGCTTGAGGGGCAAGAGACTTCAGCTTTAGGGGCACTGAGATAATCCTGGGAACATAATGGAAAGAGGGAGAAAAACATCCTACTGCATTGGTCAGAAACCCCTGGGGAAGCCTGCTTGGCCCTGGAGTGGCTGAAGAGGCTTTGATGGGCCTTAGAGGGTGACCGTGATCTCCTGCCCCATGCACTGGGAGAGCAACAGGGGTTGCCAAGCTACTGTCTGAGGTGGGTATGCCTTCTCTTAAATGCCAGACGTCTCTTTTGTTGGACAGTTCCCATCCACAGAGGAGGGACCGAAAACTGCCTCATCCCAGCTTCTCTCATTTGGTACCAGATCGGTGCGAAGTGGCCCTATGATATGAGTTGGTGGGGGTGCACAGGTATCTCTGGGCCCCCGCCGTGGGGTGTTACAGAGGCTTTGACCTCTCCAGTCGGGGGAATCAGGCCCTGAGGGAGGAACAAATGCTTTGAGAGCTTAGACAGAAGAGCATTCTAGCAAAGGCACAGCTGGGACACCTACCCTGTGCTGGAAGAGGGCAGGGCCTGCCTGGGCTTCTGGCAGAAGGCCAGTGAGACTGGGAAGCTGCGAGCCTGGAGAAGGAGGTAGGAGCGAAGGCTGCAGAGACAGGAAGGATCCTGACTTCTAAGGTTCTTAGATTCCCCTCGCTGCCCCAGAGGAGCGGGCCTGAATCATGTTTCCATTCAGGGCTGCAAAGTGGAGGGGGCTGGAAAACGGGAAAGGATGCCAGGAAACTGATTGGGAGTCTCTGGCGAGGGCTCACTTAGGGGAAGATCTCGTTAACTAACTGTCTCCCTCGCCAGGGAGCATTTAGTTAGAGATTTCTCATTTACATTTGGAAAGTCCTTTTCATTTGTGTGTTTTATGCTTCATAAGTTGGTAAGAATGCTGCGGGCTGGGCACACATTCATCTCCTTGTATGAACTGTGCAGAAAGTGCCCACTGTTACTAGATGCTCTGCTGGGTCCTGGGGGTGCGGGATGAGACCAACAGCAATTCTGCCCCTGGAGAGCTCTTGGGTAGCAGAAGGAGACTAACAAGAAAGCAAACAATGCAGTGAGGGTTCTGATTGGAGCCTGGTGGGCTGCAGAGGGGGCCAAGTGCAGGCAGAGAAAGAGTGGTCGATTTTAAGAGTGGAGGGTAGTCGTTGAAAAGAAAAAGTTTCACTGGACCCCTGAACTGGGTATTTAAAGTTGACCAGGCACTCCCAAACAGAAAGCAGGCCCTGAGGAATAGATGAAAAAAAAAAAATGGGGGCAGGCATTTAGCAAGAAAATGAAAGATGGCAGGTGGTTTAGGGTGGGAGAGGGTGTGAGGAGGGGGTGCTGAGGGCGGGGGTCGGCGTGGGGGTCCAGACTGGCTGTTTAACCTGTGCTAGGCGGCAGGGCCCACTGGGACATTAAGGAAGGGGTGAAGGAGTTAGGCTGTGTTTGGCCAGACTTGCTCTGTGATCACTTTGAGTGTATGATGAGGGGATGAGCCTGGAGGTGGGAAGGGTCTTGGGACATTGTTGGCCATAGAACCAGTGGGACAGAGGCCTGGTTTAAACAAGTATAAACAGGAGTGGAGGGGAGGGGTCGGAGCAATGCCAGGGGGTCCCATGTGCTGGAATTGGTTACTGAGTGAGTGCAGGCCGTGAGAGAAGGTGTTGAGGGTAACTCTGGGGTCTCTGGATTGCTTGACTGGCTGGTTCGTGGTGTCATTCAAAGATAGAACGAGAGAAGGAAGGGAGGGAAAGTTTATGGGAAAATAAGTTTTAAGCTTATTGAATTTAATCTGTGGGGTTAGTGAGGTGGAGATGTTGAAGAGACAGTGGCCACATGAGTCTGGAGCTGTAGACTGGGGAGTCTTCCTCTCACGGTTGCTAATCCAGGGCTTGGGTTTGAAAGCCCGTCTGTAGTGAGTACCTCAACTACCCACAGGGGCCAGGTAGATGATGAACGGTACTATTTTGGGATCAGAAAGGCAATAGCAAAAAAAAACAGATGTAGAAAAGCCCCCAACTGTGCGAATGTGAAATCAAAAGTCTTCTGACACTTGCTTTCAGCCTGTGGGACACCGGGAGCAGTGGGGAGCGGGACTGAGGGTGCCTCACAGGGCAAAGGCTCAGTGCAATTCCAGGTAATTTCTCAAATCAGAATTTGTGTATTACAGGGTTTCATGATTTTTTTCCACAGAAGTCAGGCATTTTTATATTTGTGTAGAATTTCCTAGTTCCGTTCAGTTCAGTTCAGTCGCTCAGTTGTGTCCGACTCTTTGCGACCCCATGAATCACAGCACACCAGGCCTGGTAGAATTTCCTAAGAATCGAAATATTTCCTAAGAATCAAAATCTAAGAATATTGGCACAGTTTAAATAAAATCATCCTATAATCAAAGCAAAAGGTATCTGTGGGCCAGAGAGTCTGCCGTCACTTCCTCAGACAGAAAGGAATGGATGTTCTGTGAGTACAGGTCCACGTCTCGTTTAACAGAATCAGAACTGTACATAGTTCTGATGTACTGAACTGCACAATCTCCAACTTACAAATATCGCAGACCTAGAAATTGCGTCTTAGGATTCTTTCACTGTCTCTGAGGATCCCAGCCAGTAAAATCATTCCTTGGGTGGCTCCACGTCGTTTTCTGTTCTTTTTCCATCAGTCATGCTAGAAAGCTTATCTCTTCTAGGCAGGAAATGAGAGTCCCGTTGTCATGGTTGAAAGTTCTTGTGTATGGGTGTGTGTATTACAGAGGAGAAGTAGGAGATGAAGGGGATTTCCTTCTAGAATCTCAGAGTCTTTGTGCTAGAAAACACCTTAGAGACTTTTTGTACCAATTGCTTGTTTTAAAGATAGGGAAACTGAGGCTTAAATAAGTTAATGGCATAACTGATATTATAACACAGGTGTTCTCACGTTCTAGTCGAGTATATCATGCTACCTAACACCATATATGGCTTCCCAGGTGACGCTAGTGGTAAAGAACCCACCTGTCAGTGCAGGTAGAAATAAGGGACGTGGGTTCAGTCCCTGGGGTTGAGAAGATCCCCTGGAGAAGGGCATGGCAACCCACTCCAGTATTCTTGCCTGGAGAATCCCATAGACAGAGGAGCCTGGCGGGCTATAGTCCCTGGGGTCACACAGAGTCAGGCACCACTGAAGTGACTGAGCATGTGTGCAACCCCATATGCAAAAATTAACTCAAAATGGATTAAAAACCTAGATGTAAGACCAAAACCATAAAACTCCTAGAAGAAAACATAAGCAGAAACTTTGATATAAATCATATCTGTCTCCTAACGCAAAGGAAATGAAAGCAAAAATAAGCAAGTTAAACCTAATTAAACTCCAAAGCTTTTGCACAACAAAAGAAATGATTGTTAAAATGAAAAGACAACCTACAGGATGGGAGAAAATGTTTGCAAACGATATAACTGATAAGGGGTTAATATCCAAAACATACAAAGAGCTCATAGAACTCAGTGTCAGAAAACAACCTAATTTAAAAATGGGTAGAATACTGAAATAGACATGTTTCCAAAGAGAACATGCAGAAGGCCAACAGGCACATGAAAAGATGTTCAACATTGTTAATCATCAGAGAAATGTAAATTAATAAACTCTAGAAATGATCCCTGAAAGTATAGTCTTGAGAAATGCAAATTTAAACCACAAAGAGATATCACCTCCAGCTGTCAGAATGGCTATCCTCAGAAAGAGCACAAATAACAAAGGTTGGTGAGGATGTAGAGAACAAGGAATTGCTCGTGCACTTTTTTGGGGGAATATAAACTGGTGCAGCCACTGTGGAAAATTGTACGAAGGTTTCTCGAAAAATAGAACTACCATATGACCCAGTGATTCCACTCCTGGGTATATGTGAAAAAATGAAAACACTGATTCAGAAAGATACATGCACCCCAATATTCATAGTAATAGTATTTACAGTCACCAAGATATGGAAGCAAGCTAAGTGTCCATCAGTGGATGAGTGGATACAAAATGCATGACACACACATGTATAATGGAACACTGCTGCTGCTGCTGCTGCTAAGTCGCTTCAGTCGTCTCCGACTCTGTGCAACCCCAGAGACGGCAGCCCACCAGGCTCCCCCATCCCTGGGATTCTCCAAGCAAGAACACTGGAGTGGGTTGCCATTTCCTTCTCTAATGCATGAAAGTAAAGAGTGAAAGTGAAGTCACTCAGCCTTGTCCGACTCTTAGCGACCCCATGGACTATAGCCTACCAGGCTCCTCTGTCCATGGGATTTTCCAGGCAAGAGGACTGGAGTGGCTTGCCATTGCTTTCTCTACTACTCAGCCATAAAAAGAACTTCCCTGGTGGCTCAGACCGTAAAGAATTTGCCTGCAGTGCAAGAGAGCTGGGTTCAATCCCTGAGTTGGGAAGATCCCCTGGAAAGGGAATGGAAACCTACTCCTGTATTCTTGCCTGGAAAATCCCATGGACAGAGAAGCCTGATGGGCTACAGACCATGGGGTTGCAAACAGTCAGATACGACTGAGCGACTAACACTTTCACTTTGATAAGAAGAATGTAAATTTGCCATTTGCAGCAATATGGATGGACTTCGAGGGTATTACTCTAAGTGAAATAAATCAGACAGAGAAAGAGAAATATTCCATGAAAGCGTTTATATGTGGAATCTGAAAAACAAAACCAACTAGTGACTACAACATAAAAGACTCAGAGAACAAAAAGTTCTCACAGAGAACAAGCTAGTGGTTATCAGTGACAGGTTGGGGGAAGAGGAGGGGCCAAGATAGAGGTAGGGGATTAAGAGGTACAAACTATTATGTATAAAACTCCCTTGAACAGCAAGTGGGTCAAACCAATCAATCCTAAAGGAAATCAACCCTGAATATTCCTTAGAAGGACTGATGTTGAAGCTGACACTCCAATACTTTGGCCACCTGATGCCAAGACCTGACTTATTGGAAAAGACCCTGATGCTGGGAAAGATTGAAGGCGGGAGGAGAAGGGGACGACAGAGGATGAGATGGTTGGATGGCACCATTGACTCAATGGAGATGAATTTGAGCAAACTCCAGGAGATAGTGAAGGACAGGAAAGCCTGGTGTGCTGCAGTTCATGGAATCGCAAAGAGTTGGACATGACTTAGCAACTGAACAACAGCAAATAATCTACAAGGATGTACTGTACAACACAAGGAATATGACCAGTATTTTGTAGTAACTATTAGTGGAATATAATTTAGACCTTGTGAATCACTTTGCTGCACCCCTATAATTTGTATAATATTGTGTGCTGTGCTCTGCTGTGCTTAGTTGCTCAGTCTTGTCCAGCTCTCTGTGACCCCCTGGACTAGTCCTCCCAGCTTCTCTGTCCATGGGGATTCTCCAGGCAAGAATACTGGAGTGGGTTGCCATACCCTCCTCCAGAGGATCTCCCTAACCTGGGGATCGAACCCAGGTCTCCCGCATTGCAGGCAAATTCTTTACCATCTGAGCCACCAGGGAAGCCCATGCAATATTGTGCTTCAATTTAAATTAAAAAGTAGGTTACAAGGCAAAAAATAAAATCTGACATCTCAGAAAAAAAAAAAAAAGCATTTCATTCTCTCTCCATCTTTGGATGTGGAGATGATGTGGGAAACTCAGCTCTGGTAAGATGTTCTCTGAGCTCTTTATTCCAGGGGTAGCATGGAGTTGTCCCAGCCTCTCATCTGTACCACTCGAAGAACTTCTTACCTGAAGTCAGGGAGGCACAAAACAGGCTTATTGCCCCATGAGGTTGACCCTTGCATTATTAACATATCCTCCAAAAAAGAAAGAAAGAAACAAAAGGAAGGAAGGAAGGAACTACACATCTACAGATTTTCTTTCACTGAAGATTTGCAACCATCCCCACCTCTGTTCTCTCAGGGGCTTCCAGATGAAAGAATTGTATGATACATTTCTGAGATAGGTCATTTTTTGCCTTTTCTCTTTGTAATATATGAGATGTAACTCACATATCTTAAGATTTGCCCTTTTAAAATGGCCAATTCTTTGGTCTTTAATATATCATAAAAATATGCAACCATCACCACTGTCTGATCCCAGAACACTATCACCAGCCTCAAAGAAACCCTGTACCCACTGGCAGTCACTCTTTCCTCTCCTCCCAACCCCTGGCAAACACTGATTTATTTTCAGTCTCTATAGATTTGCCTTTACAGACACCTCATAAAAATGAAGTCATATAACATGTGGCCTTTTGTGTATAGTTTCTTTTACTTAGCAGAATATTTTCAAGGTTCATCCATATTGTAGCAGCTATTAGTACTCCACTCTTTTTCATAGCCGAATAATATTCCATTGTGTGAATATGCTACCTTTTGAATATTCATTTATCATTTGATGGACATTATGGCTATTACAAAGTAATGGTATTATGGACATTCATGCACAATTTTTTGTGAGGATATATGTTTTCCATTCTCTTGGATATATACCTAACAGTAAAATTTGAGTCATGATGAATTTAATATTTAGCCTTTTGAATAACTGTAAAATTGGTCTGCAAAACAACTGAACTATGTTACATTCCCACCAGCATTGTATAATTGTTCTGATATCTCCACATCCTTGGCAACGCTTGTTAACATTTTAAAAAAAATTTTAAATTAAAGCTATCCTAGTGGAGTAGAGTGGTTTCTTTGTGGTTTGGGTTTCCCTAATGATTAATGTTAATATCTTTAAAAAAAAATATCTTTTAATGTACTTATGTACTATTTGTACCTGTTCTGTGGAGAAATGTCTCTTCAAATACTTTGCCTATGTTTAAATTGGATTATGTCTTTTTATTGTAAGAGCTGTTTATATATTCTGCATAAAGTTCCTTATCATATACATAATTTCCAAATACTTTCTCACATTCTGTAGATCATCTTTTTAGTTTCTTGGTAATGTCATTTGAAGCACAAAAGCTTTTAATTTTGAAGTTCAATTTATTTATTTTATTTTCGATATCGAAAAAACTATTGCCTCATCAAGAGTCATAGGTTTTATGCCTGTGTTTTCTTCCTAAAGTTTTAGTTTTAACTCTAACATTTAGGCCTTTGATCTAGTTTTAGTTGTTCTGTGCATGGTACAAGGTAGGGATCTAACTTCATTTTCTTCTGTATGTGAGTATCCAGTTGTTCAAGCATCATTTGCTGAAAACACTATTTTCCCAACACCTTTGTTGGAAATTAATTTGACAATAAATACAGAAGTTTGCTTCTGTACTCCTGATTCTGAGTCCACTGATCTGTATGTCTATCCCTATGCCAGTACCATAAGCTTATTGGCCCATGAGGTTGGTCCTTAGGTTATTAACATATCCTCCAAAAAAGAAAAAAAGCAAATCTTATACAGTTCTATCATATTGTAGCTTTGTAGTAAAGTTTGAAATTAGGCAGTGTTAGGTCCCCCAACTTGGTTCTTCTTTTTCAAGATTGTTTTGGTTATTTTGGGTCTTTTACATGTAAACCTAAATTTTAGGATCATCCTGTTAATTCTACAAACAAGACAAAGGTAATTTTGATAGGGATTGTGTTGAATCAGTATCTCAACGTGGGGAATATTACTATCTTAAAAATCTTGTTTTTCAAATTTAAGGATGCAATGTTTTCCATTTATTTAGATCTTTAATTTCTTTCAATAATGTTTTATAGTTTTCAGATTACAAATTCAGATTTTCTTGTATTTCTCAGGTTAAATTTATTTTGAAGTATGTTATTCCTTTTAATCTTATTGTGTATGGAGTTGTTTTCATAACATCACTTTCAGATTTATTTTTGCTAGTGTATAGAAATAGTATTGATTTTTGTATATTGATCTTTTGTCCTGCAGCCTCATTGTACTTGTTTATTTGCTGTAAAATTCTTTGTAGATTCCTTAAGATTTTCCATATAAAAGATCATGTCTTCTGTGAATAGAGGTACTTTTATTTTCCAATCTGGATGACTTTTGTTTCTTTTCTTGCCTAAGATCTCAAGTACAATATTAGACAGGAAGTGCCCTACATGTGAATGAGTTCTGTTCCGAGAGTGCGTTCTTAAAGTCCAATTTGTTCCTAAGTCCAACAGAGTTAGACTAGTTACCCAACAATTGGCTATAGAGTACCATATTATAATTGGTTTATAATACTTTTCACACAAATAATATGCAAAAAACAAAAATAAAAAATGAAAACATTTTTAACCTTACAGAATAGTACCAGAAAAGTACAGGACAGCACCTGGCATACAGGGGCTGGTACAGAGTGAATAGGCAAGAAGAGTTACTGACCTGAAGAGGGAGAGGAGGTGGCAGATGACAGAGCTGGAGTGTCAGCAATAGGAGACAGAGGGCGAGCTGCAATTTCACTGCCGCCTGATGCTGATAGCACAGGTTCTGGCTCCTGGCTGGATTCAACTCTACTCTTTTGATAAAATGATCCAGTGATGTCTGGGTAAGACCTCTTTTTTTCTCATTGTAGATGATATCTTGGGCTTGAAATTAAGACATTATACTACTACACTCTATACAGTGTGTGCGTGCTCAGTCATATCTGACTCTTTGCAACCACATGGACTGTAGCCCACCAGGCTCTTCTGTCCATGGGATTCTCCAGGCAAGAGTACTGGTGAAGGTGAAGTCGCTCAGTCGTGTCCGACTCTTTGCAACCCCGTGGACTGTAACCTACTAGGCTTCTCTGTCCATGGGATTCTCCAGGCAAGAACACTGGAGTGGATTGCCATTTCCTTCTCCAGGGGATCTTCCCGACCCACGGATCGAACCCAGGTCTCCCTCATCGGAGGCAGACGCTTTAACCTCTGAGCCACCAGGGAAGCCAGTGGGTTGCTATTTCCCCCTCCAGGAGATCTTCCCAGCCCAGGGCTTGAACTAGCATCTCCTATGTCTCCTACATTGGAAGGCAGATTCTTTTCACCACCGAGCCGCCTGAGAAGCCCACTCTCTACAGAACTGTAAAGTCCACAAAAGCACAACCACTTGTAGAGGATGTACACCCGTGACAGCATGCGCCAGATAAGTGAACATGGGGATGCAGATTCGAAGCTTTGAGAGCTCACAACTTGAAGGGGACTTACTATATAGAAGTGACAAGACTGGGCTCCATTTTCTTGTTCCTGATCATATGGGGAAAGCTTTCAGTCTTTCACCACTAAGTATAATATTAATATTAACTGTGGGTTTTTCTTATATATCCTTTATCAGGTTGAGGAATTTACCTTCTATTCCTGAATTGTTGCATATTTTTCATCATGAAAGGATATTGGATTTTGTGGAATGATTTTCTGCCTTTCAGCCTCGTCTGGTTTTGTCCTTAATTCTATTAATATGGAGTATTAAATTAATTGATTTTTGTATATTGAACCAGCCTTGTATTCTGGGATAAATGCCACTTGGTCATGATATATAATTTTTTATATTTGCTAGATTCAGTTTGCTAGTATTTTGTTGAAAATTTTTGCATCTGTATTTATAAGAGATATTGTTCTGCAGTTTTATTGTATTTTTTTTCTGATTTACATATAAGGATGATATTGGCTTCATAGAATAAGTTAGGAAGTGTTCCATACTCTCTTTTTTGGGGGAAGTATTTGTGAAACTTTGGTGTTAATTCTCTCATTGTTAGGCAGAATTCACCAGTGAAGTTATCTAGACCTGGACTTTCCTTTGTGGGAATTTTTAAAATTATTAGCTCAATCTCTTCACTTGCTATAGTTCTTTTATTCTTTTGTCAATTTTGGTTCAGTTCAGTTCAGTTCAGTTGCTCAGTAGTGTCCGACTCTTGTGACCCCATGGACTGCATCACGCCAGGCCTCCCTGTCCATCACCAACTCCCGGAATTTACTCAAACTCATGTCGATTGAGTCTATGATGCCATCCAACCATCTTATCCTCTGTCACCCGCTTCTCCTCCCGCCTTCAATGTTTCCCAGCATCAAGGTCTTTTCAAATGAGTCGGTTTTTCTCACTTAGTGGCCAAAGTATTGGCGTTTCAGCTTCAGCATCAGTCCTTCCAATGAACACCCAGGACTGATCTCCTTTAGGATGGACTGGTTGGATCTCCTTGCAGTCCAAGGAACTCTCAAGAGTCTTCTCCAACACCACAGTTCAAAAGCATCAATTCTTCGGCACTCAGCTTTCTTTATAGTCCAACTCTCACGTCTATACATGACTACTGGAAAAAACATAGCTTTGACTAGATGGAACTTTGTTGGCAAAGTAATGTCTCTGCTTTTGAATATGCTGTTTAGGTTGGTCATAGCTTTTCTTCCAAGCAGCAAGCGTCTTTTAATGTCATGGTTGGAGTCACCATCTGCAGTGATTTTGGAGCCCCCAAAATAAAGTCTGTCACTGTTTCCACTGTTTCCTCATCTATTTGCCATGAAGTGATGGGACCAGATGCCATGATTTTAGTTTTCTGAATGTTGAGCTTGAAGCCAGCTTTTTCACTGTCCTCTTTCACTTTCATCAAGAGGCTCTTTAGTCCTTCACTTTCTGCCATAAGGGTGGTGTCGTCTGCATATCTGAGGTCATTGATCTTTCTCCCAGCAATCTTGATTCCAGCTTGTGCTTCATCCGGTCCAGCATTTCTCATGATGTACTCTGCACAGAAGTTAAATAAGCAGGGTGACGATATACAGCCTTGACGGACTCCTTTCCCAATTTGGAACCAGTCTGTTGTTCCGTGTCCAATTCTAACTGTTGCTTCTTGACCTGCATACAGATTTCTCAGGAGACAGGTCAGGTGGTCTGGTAGTCCCGTCTCTTGAAGAATTTTCCACAGTTTGTGGTGACCCACACAGTCAAAGGCTTTGACATAGTCAATTTTGGTAGTTTTTGTCTAAGAAGTTATCCATTTCACCTAGGTTGTCTGATTTGTGAGAAAACAATTGCTCATAGTATTCTATTTAAATTTTTTAATCTCTGTAAGTTTGGTAGTGATGTTCCCTCTTTTTTTTTTTTTTGGTTGTGCCATGTGTGACTTGCAGGTTCTTAGTTCCTCAACCAGAGATTGAACTGGTTGAGATAAGTCCAGTTGAAGATTTGTTCATTGTATTGATCTTTTTTTTTTTTTTTTAAAGAAAATCAACTTTTGGTTTTGTTGATTTTCTCCTTTGCTTTTGTATTTTCCATTTCATTAATTTCAACTTTATATTTCCTTCTGCTTGCTTTGGGTTAGTTTAGTCATCATTTATTCAGTTTCTTTTTAAAAATAAATTTTTACTTATTTATGGCTGCTCTGGGTCTTCATTGCTGCATGTGGGCTTTCTCCAGCTGTGGTGCCAGGGGCTAACTCTTTATTGCCGTGAGTGGGCTTGCCATTGCGGTGGCTTCTTTTTTTGTGGAGCACATGCCACTTATTGTTTAAAAAATATTTCCTTAAGATAAATTCTGTTTAGCAATGTTTGCTATTAAAGGCTATAAACATTTTATGCCTCAAGTTATTTCCAAAAGGATTATGCTAAGTTATATTTTCCTTAATAATATATGTGCCTCTTTCTATTCTTTACAAGAGCTTTTACAACATTGGCTATTATTGATTTTTAACTTGTGAATATAGAAAAATATATTAAAATTGTTAATGAGGTTGAATGGCTTTTCTGTCTGCTTTATTTTACGTGAATTTTCTCTTCTGTGGTCTTAAAAGTACTATAGCTATCCCATGAGTGATCATTGACATTTTCTTCATTTCTGAAAAAGTGAGATTTTCATGCAGAATATTATCAAATAAAGCCACTTTAAAGTTGTTTCCCCTAACATTAAAATATCTCTTAATCTTTGTCACAGTTTTTAGAAAGTACTAAATGCCATCTTTTTCATCCTAGCAATGAAACTACAGTTCTTAATGTTTCTTAGAAGCTAGTAGTAACATAGCTCTCAGATATTCCCAGAAAAATCTCATCTAACTCTAGCTATAATGTAAAGTATCAATTGATTTTTGTAAATATATTAAATTATGTCAGCTATTGTTTCTTGAGAGACATGTAGTTTGAATGTTAGTTAATATTAAAGCAGACTTTTAGAATGTATCCCTTTAAAAGCTTAGAAATTCTTATTTTGGTGATTGTGCAAATAAAAATGTTACCTGAAATTGGTGACTTACAACAAATTCTACAACATTGCTTTTCCTAATGACTTAATCTAATTTTTACTTTTTCCCAGTTTAAGGCCAATCCTCCTGCTGTGACTTTCAAACTAACTGGGGAGACAGATGGCATATTTCAGATACAACCTGATGGACTTCTATATCACAACAAAAGCCTGGACAGGGAAACAAGAGCTGTTCACAGACTCCAGGTGAATCAACCCCAGGCCACGGACACCATCTCCAATCTCTGAGCATCCGAGATGCCACTGGCATACTCCTCCCCAGCACAGAACCCCGTTTCCACTCTCCTGACCCTAACGATGTGTTTGCCAATCTTGTTTGTCCACATTTTTTTTTAAAACCAACTAGAGAGTGATTTGATAAAGGTATCCTCGTTTTTAGGCTTTTTGACCAGGTAACCCAAGTTTTATTGCCAAGGCTCTCAGATGGATCACTCATCCAAGTAAGGCCCTACTTAGGCACCTGGATCAAAACCGCTCAACACTTCTTTGATATTTCACTGGTATCTCGCTCTGGCTGTTGGGTGGGCTCTGGCTCCGCAAAGAAGGCAGCATCGATGCTAGATGGCGCACCTTTGGGCCTTGCAAGAACAGAAATAACAGATGACCAAAGCATAGTCTGACTAAAGAGACCTCCTCCCTCTCTTTCCCCGTTAGGTTTCATGGTTTGTATCTGAATACACAGAAATGGTAGAGAGCTAATTGTGGGTAAAGAGCAGGCCAAAAGCTTTCTGTTGGTAAATATGCTGATTGACCACTAAAGTGCCTCTGTAACAGCTCGTGACATTTCCATACCCTCGAGGGTCAAAGTGTTCTTATTTCACTGATTCTAGCTATTTAGAAAAGAGCATGTCCAGTGTCCAGCATATCCCACTGCTGGAAAACACAGTCATGATTAGCTTGGCTTAACTGATAGGGCCTCTATTTTTAGCAGCCCCCAATTTGGGCTTTTATGGGTGTCTTTCTCCCCTATAGTTATCAGACCATTGATTCTTTGGGCTCTAATTTCCCTCAAGTGACTTTTGGGTTTATGATATGAGGTTCAGACTCACCAAGAGGCTTTCCTTTTCCTGTCAACATCAGGTCTCAGCCCTGGATGCTCAGGGCAATACAGTGGAGGGCCCGGTCCCTGTCACCATTGAAGTGAAAGACATCAACGACAACCGACCTGTGTTTCTCCAGCAACATTATGAAGGCTCAGTAAGACAGAGTTCTCGCCCAGGTAATAGGCAGGAGCCTGGAGATATTTGGCAGAATGGCAGATTTGTGTGGTTAACAGCTATAGCTATCACTCATTGCAACTGCTGCTGCTAAGTCGCTTAAGTCGTGTCCGACTCTGTGCGACCCCATAGACGGCAGCCCACCAGGCTCCCCCGTCCCTGGGATTCTCCAGGCAAGAACACTGGAGTGGGTTGCCATTTCCTTCTCCAATGCAGGAAAGTGAAAAGTGAAAGTGAACTCGCTCAGTCATGTCCGACTCTTAGTGATCCCATGGACTGCAGCTTACCAGGCTCCTCAGTCCATGGGACTTTCCAGGCAAGAGTACTGGAGTGGGGTGCCATTGCCTTCTCCATTAAGCGCTTACTATCTTATTTAATTTTATTTATCTTATTTAAATTTCACAGCAATCCTCTGGGATTTGTTTTATTATCCCCATTGCTCTAGGGTACAATTTCTCACCCTTGGCACTACTGACATCTTAGGCTCTATAATTCCTTTTTGTGTTGTTGTTTTTCTTTTCTTTGGTCAGGGGCTGCTGTTCTGTGCATGATAGGATGTTAGCAGCTTCCCTGAAGTCTATCTACTCATCAGATGCCAGGAGCAACACTTCCCTTCCAAGCTTTGATAGCCTAGATGTCTTCAGACATTGTCAAATATCTCTTGGGGGCAAAATCACGCCCAGTTAAGGACCACTATCTTAGGATGAGATTTTAGAAGACCTTACAGCTCTAGAGGGGCTTCCCTGGTGGCTCAGACGGTAAAGACTCTGCCTGCAATGTGGGAGGCCTGGGTTCAATCCCTGGGTGGGGAAGATACCCTGAAGAAGAGAATGGCAACCCACTCCAGTATTCTTGCCTGGAGAATTCCATGGACAGAGGAGCCTGGTGGCTATAGTCCATGTTGTTGTCAAGAGTAGGACATGACTGAGCAATTAACACACACAGCTCTAGAACACTCTGGAAGGGTAAGCTTACTTTCCCACACCCTCCCAGGAATCCACATTCTCATGGTCACTGCTGGCTCCCAGTTCTTTTTCTTCTCTTACTTCCAACTCCTAGCTAGGGCTCATCCTTTCACAATTCTCTTACCTTTCACCTCCAGGAAATCCCCTCATCAAAGCCTAGGTGTGTGTGGTTCAGTTCAGTTCAGTCGCTCAGTTGTGTCCGACTCTTTTCGACCCCATGAATCGCAGCACGCCAGGCCTCCCTGTCCATCACCAACTCCCGGAGTTCACTCAGACTCACGTCCATTGAGTCAGTGATGCCATCCAGCCATCTTATCCTCTGTCATCCCCTTCTCTTCCTGCCCCCAATCCCTCCCAGCATCAGAGTCTTTTCCAATGAGTCAACTCTTCACATCAGGTGGCCAAAGTACTGGAGTTTCAGCTTTAGCATCATTCCTTCCAAAGAACACCCAGGGCTGATCTTCTTTAGCATGGACTGGTTGGATCTCTTTGCAGTCCAAGGGACTCTCAAGATTCTTCTCCAACACCACAGTTCAAAAGCATCAGTTCTTCGGTGCTCAGTCTTCTTCACAGTCAAACTCTCACATCCATACATGACCACTGGAAAAACCATAGCCTTGACTAGACGGACCTTTGTTGGCAAAGTAATGTCTCTGCTTTTGAATATGCTCTCTAGGTTGGTCATAACTCTCCTCCAAGGAGCAAGCTTCTTTTAATTTCATGGCTGCAATCACGGTGCGTGTGGTAGGCTTTACTAAAGATTTAGAGAAATGAAGGAGCATCTTGTCATAACAGGGCATAAAATAAACATGAATATTAGACTTTGAGTTCTCAGAAAGACTCTTGGCCATTTCCATCGACTCACTCTCAAGCTTCCTTTTGTGTTACTTAATGTTCTCTCTCATTTTTCAATGCCCACTTCCAATAACTCAGGGAGAGTATTCCTTTCACTATGTTATGTGGAGTAATTTCATGTGTCTCTGTCCCTGAGGTTGCATACCAAAGGTTCACTGCTGAACTGTGCTAAGTAATAATCTTGCAGGTCTTATTCTTCACCAGTAAGATTTTCTAGTCCAGTGGGTCTCAAACTTTTTGGTCTTAGGGCCCTTGTATTCTCCTAAAAACTATTACAGGCTCCAAGGAACTTTTTCAAGGATGTATGGCTTATATCCAGTGGTATGCTGGCAAATTTTAATAGCTGTCTATCTAGAGGGCAGGAAAAAACCTCTGGTTTGTAGTATTTGTCAATTTCTGTGATATAAGTACTCCTACCATAACCCGTTTTAAACTACCAATGGTGTTAATAATTGACTCACAGAATTTCTGGAAATTCAACTGGGTTGTACAAGTTGGCGCCACTATATCACTGGTTATATCTACCAATATTTATCATATTTGAAATTAAAACAGAAATTGAAAAATTATTTAGTAATTGATCTAAAGTATCATATTTTAATTAAAAGAACTGTATTTTCAAAGATAGAAGGAATGATTAAGAAAATGGCATTGTTTTAGTCTTTGCACATCCTTTAATGTTTGGGTTTGTTGAGAACAATTGGATTCTTATGTCTGTTTTTGCATTCATTTTGTGGCCATATACTGTTTTGGTTGAAACATTTAAAGAAAAACTGTCCTTAGGCAGATATGTAGTTGAAAAAAGGAGTATTGTAACAGTGTTTTCAGATAACTGTGAATAGTCTTTGATACTAGACAAAATTCAGCAAGGGATGGTTTATTGTTGATTGCAATGTGGAATCTGAAACTGTATCAGTGTTTTTTTGGGTACTCCTTTATGCTAAAATGGATCAATTTATCTTGTGATTTGGATGGGTCTTTTATACATATATGACCTTAAAAACAGTCTCAAAGACCCCTAGAGATTCCTGGACCATACTTTAAGGAACTTTATCTTAGGAAAAAGTAGCAGAATAAAGATTTATTCCACGCTAATATGAATTATGGCACATTCCTTCACTCTATTTCTGCCCCTTGGAAGGCAAATGTGTCTATTGTTGGTTTAATATCTTTTTTTAATATCTAAATATCTTTTTTTTTCTGGGTACATTTTGTTAAACAGGAAAGCCCTTTATGTATGTCAATGCTACAGACTTGGATGATCCAGCCACACTCAATGGCCAACTTATTTATCAGATTCTCATGCAGCTTCCCAAGGTCAACAATGTCATGTACTTTCAGATCAACAACCAAACGGGAGGAATTTCACTTACTCCACAAGGTGAGTTAGGTGATGCCCTCATGGGACTCTCTGAATCAATACAAAAGACCTAGATCCATATCATCTTCAGAGACATTTCCTTTCCTCTTCTCTCCTACCTCCCATAGGATCTGAGGAATTGGATCCTTTGAAGAATGCTCACTACAAGCTGGTGGTCTCAGTGGCAGACATGGGAGGCCTGACTGAGCATTCATTTAGTGACAGCGTACCTGTGGATATTACGGTGAAGGAGAATATTTGGAAACCACCAGAACCTGTGCAGATTGAAGAAAACTCGACTAAACCTTACCCCTTTAAAATCACTCAGGTAGTGCCCAAGGAATGCTAACAGCCTGCCCAATCAATACACTCATATTGTAGGGGCCCACCCTCGTGGTCTTCACTGATGTTTTTGCATAGTATCATTATAAAGCAAACTAAATAAACAAAATCTCTGGCCCCAAGTGTCTGGAGTTTGCCATCATGGGTGAACTCTGGACTGTACCAACTTAGATTCCTGGGCGCTAAGTCACTTCAGTCGTGTCTGACTTTGTGACCCTGTGGACTGTAGCCCATCAGGCTCCTCTGTCCATGGGATTCTCCAGGCAAGAGTAGTGGAACAGGTCGCCATTTCCTTCCGCGGGGTTATCTTCCCGACCCAGGGATCGAATCCAAGTTTCCTGAATGGCATGCAGATTCTTTATCATCTGAGCTACTAGGGAAGCCCAGCTCACATATACTCACCTTCATTTTCTCAGTAGATAGCACTGTTTTCTTTTTCTCGTCTATAGCGTAGGGTATGGCTGAGTTGTATATGGTGAATGTGCATGATTTGAATTTGAGGCTGCAACTTGCTTCTTATTCTGCTGGGGAAAATCTTGAGGTGAAAGATGCGCCCCAGCACAGGCTGAGGCGCAGAGACAGGACTGGCCAAGAGTAAGAGCTGAGGAGACAACTTTTACCTGTGGAGCCCACCCCCTTCCCAAAGCCATCCCCTGTAGGTACCTCCCCTCTCCCTCAGACCCTCCCCTGGTCCTACCTGTGTCTCACTCTGAGCCTTCTCTTCCTGCTTTAATTCCTGGAAATCCACTCCAGGGCCCACCCAGATCTGATCTTTTCTGGGAAATCAGGAGATTTCTTGACGCAAAAAGCTGTGAGTCAGTGGAAGATCACTGGATTTGGAAGCAGATAAGCAAAACCACGTTCTTGCTCTGTTACCTCAAGAACTGATCATAAACAAAGAAAGTGAAAGTGAAGTCACTCAGTCGTTTCCTACTCTTTGCTCCCCAATGGACTATAGCCTACCAGGCTCTCCGAAGGGGGTTTTCTAGGCAAGGGGGTTTTCTAGGCAAGGATACTGGAGTGGGTCTCCATTTCCTTCTCCAGAGAAACTTCCCAACCCAGGGATTGAACCCAGGTCTCCCACATTGCAGGCAGACTCTTTACCATCTGAGCCACCAGGGAAGCATAAACAAGTCATTTATTGTTTATGAGAAGTTGAGGCAACTTCTCACCAATAAAATGGGGATAATGACAGCTCTTTGGAGTGTGACGGAAGTTAATTGGTATCTGTGAAAGTAGATAAAATGGATTACCGTTATGAGGCAGTTCTAGTCTCTAGTACTCCTATTTTTTTATTTTTTCATATGGTACTGCTGTTGTTAAGGGGTCCTGGAATGGCCATCCCACTGTATCTATCACCTAACTTAAGATTTTTATTTATTGAAGTTTTTTAACATGAAAAATGTTTCTCCTCCTTTTACAAATTTACTTATTTATTTAATTGGAGGATAATTGCTTTGCAATGTTGTGTTTGTTTTCTGCCATACAGCAATGAGAATCAGTCATAACTGTATGTATATCCCTTCCCTCTGAAGCCCTCTCTCACCGCCGTCCCCCTCCCCCCAATCCCAGCCCTCACAAAGTGCCAGGCTGGGCTCCCTGTGTTATGTAGCAGCTTCCCATTTATTGAACGTTGAATTAATGAATTTCACCTTCAGAGGAAAAAAATGAAAGCAAGAAGTATTCTGCCTTACCAGATAAGAAAGTATATCAGGACTTATTTCCCCCAAAATTTCAATTTGGTTCCTTTATGAAAGTCTTCCTATTTATTATTCAGGTTGCCTTCATAAGGATTTATCAGTTCAGTTCAGTTCAGTCGCTCAGTCAAGTCTGACTCTTTGCTACCCCATGAATCGCAGCACACCAGGCCTCCCTGTCCATCACCATCACCCAGACTCATGTCCATCAAGTCTGTGATGCCATCCAGCCATCTCATCCTCCGTCATCCCCTTCTCCTCCTGCCCCCAATCCCTCCCAGCATCAGTCTTTTCCAATGAGTCAACTCTTCGCATGAAGTGGCCAAAGTACTGGAGCTTCAGCTTTAGCATCATTCCTTCCAAAGAAATCCCAGGGTTGATCTCCTTCAGAATGGACTGGTTGGATCTCCTTGCAGCCCAAGGGACTCTCAAGAGTCTTCTCCAACACCACAGTTCAAAGGCATCAATTCTTCAGCGCTCAGCCTTCTTCACAGTCCAACTCTCACATCCATACATGACCACAGGAAAAACCATAGCCTTGACTAGACGGACCTTAGTTGGCAAAGTAATGTCTCTGCTTTTGAATATACTATCTAGGTTGGTCATAACTTTTCTTCCAAGGAGTAAGCGTCTTTTAATTTCATGGCTGCAGTCACCATCTGCAGTGATCTTGGAGCCCAAAAAAGTAAAGTCTGACACTGTTTCCACTGTTTCCCCATCTATTTGCCATGAAGTGATGGGACCAGATGCCATGATCTTCGTTTTCTGAATGTTGAGCTTTAAGCCAACTTTTTCACTCTCCTCTTTCACTTTCATCAAGAGGCTTTTTAGCTCCTCTTCACTTTCTGCCATAAGGGTGGTGTCATCTGCATATCTGAGGTTATTGATATTTCTCCCGGCAATCTTGATTCCAGCTTGTGCTTCTTCCAATCCAGCGTTGCTCATGATGTACTCTGCATAGAAGTTAAATAAGCAGGGTGACAATATACAGCCTTGGTGTACTCCTTTTCCTATTTGCAACCAGTCTGTTGTTCCATGTCCAGTTCTAACTGTTGCTTCCTGACCTGCATACAGATTTCTCAAGAGGCAGGTCAGGTGGTCTGGTATTCCCATTCTTTCAGAATTTTCCACAGTTTATTGTGATCCACACAGTCAAAGGCTTTGGCATAGTCAATAAAGCAGAAATAGATGTTTTTCTGGAACTCTCTTGCTTTTTCCATGATCCAGCGGATGTTGGCAATTTGATCTCTGGTTCCTCTGCCTTTTCTAAAACCAGCTTGAACATCAGGGAGTTCACGGTTCACATATTGCTGAAGCCTGGCTTGGAGAATTTTGAGCATTACTTTACTAGCATGTGAGATGAGTGCAATTGTGCGGTAGTTTGAGCATTCTTTGGCATTGCCTTTCTTTGGGATTGGAATGAAAACTGACCTTTTCCAGTCCTGTGGCCACTGCTGAGTTTTCCAAATTTGCTGGCATATTGAGTGCAGCACTTTCACAGCATCATCTTTCAGGATTTGAAACAGCTCAACTGGAATTCCATCACCTCCACTAGCTTTGTTCGTAGTGATGCTTTCTAAGGCCCACTTGACTTCACATTCCAAGATGTCTGGCTCTAGATTAGTGATCACAACATCATGATTATCTTGGTCGTGAAAATCTTTTTTGTACAGTTCTTCTGTGTATTCTTGCCACCTCTTCTTAATATCTTCTCTTTCTGTTAGGTCCATACCATTTCTGTCCTTTATCAAGCCCATCTTTGCATGAAATGTTCCCTTGGTATCTCTAATTTTCTTGAAGAGATCTCTAGTCTTTCCCATTCTGTTGTTTTCTTCTATTTCTTTGCATTGATCGCTGAAGAAGGCTTTCTCATCTCTTCTTGCTATTCTTTGGAACTCTGCATTCAGATGATTATATCTTTCCTTTTCTCCTTTGCTTTTCACCTCTCTTCTTTCCACAGCTATTTGTAAGGCCTCCCCAGACAGCCATTTTGCTTTTTTGCATTTCTTTTCCATGGGGATGGTCTTGATCCCTGTCTCTTGTACAATGTCACGAACCTCATTCCATAGTTCATCAGGCACTCTATCTATCAGATCTAGGCCCTTTAATCTATTTCTCACTTCCACTGTATAATCATAAGGGATTTGATTGAGGTCATACCTGAATGGTCTAGTGGTTTTCCTTACTTTCTTCAATTTAAGTCTGAATTTGGCAATAAGGAGTTCATGATCTGAGCCACAGTCAGCTCCTGGTCTTGTTTTTGTTGACTGTATAGAGCTTCTCCATCTTTGGCTGCAAACAATAGAATCAATCTGTTTTTGGTGTTGACCATCTGGTGATGTCCATGTGTAGAGTCTTCTCTTGTGTTGTTGGAAGAGGGTGTTTGCTATGAGCAGTGCATTTTCTTGGCAAAACTCTATTAGTCTCTGCCCTGCTCATTCCGCATTCCAAGGCCAAATTTGCCTGTTACTCCAGGTGTTTCTTAACTTCCTACTTTTGCATTCCATTCCCCTATAATGAAAAGGACATCTTTTTCGGGTGTTAGTTCTAAAAGATCTTGTAGGTCCTCATAAAACTGTTCAACTTCAGTTTATAAGGATTTATAAATGTTAAAAAATTGCATATACTTATTTTTTCATAGCACTGTCAAAGAAAAGAAAATATAAAGAGCCACAGCCAATAGCCAGGCCTGGGAAAAGTACTCAGTGTGTCTTCAAACTGGGGAAGAAGAAGTGGAGGGGGACAAGATGGAAGAACTTGGGCTGAATTTGTAGGGCATAATGGGAGCTTGCTTACAACCAAGAACATCATCTTTGGCCTGGAGCTTAAATAACTAGAAAAGGACAGTGGTGGCTCCTTGATACCCTTCCCAAGTTGTCTTTGAGAAAATAGTTGAGTGTAGAAATTTCTACACTACACTTAGTGTAGGACCTAAGTGTAAACCCAAGTGTAGGACTTTAGGCAAGTCATTTAAACATTCTGTGTGCTAGTTTCCCCATTTATAAGGTGGGGCTAACAATAGTCTCTACCTCATGGGACTGTTTGCAGATTTAATGAGATACTTTAAAGTGTTTAGTGTTATGTCTGGAATGGGGCACAACCTTCAATAAGTGTTGTTATTAGTAATAAGTAGATTATCCTATAGGCTAGGCTCTGTCTGTAGCAAGTAGACAGGACTTACTATTGAGTTTATTGATTTTTTTTTTTTTGCCAAGTTATTTACAAAACAACACTGGGAGTTGGCAAATATTCTTATCCCTAAAGTCTATGAGATTAAATATTTATGGGAGAGATGATCTTTATTTATGTATCACTTGTTTTAAATAACAGCATGGTGAAGAATTGAAAGTGTCTCCTATCTTTACTGGGGAGTTTTGGGAGCCTGTCATTCATCACGGCTTGGTCCTCACATAATGCCAGATACTAAGTGCTTCTTGTTTCTTAAATTGGTGTTTCATGACAGGAAGTCTTCATAACCAGGCTTCCAAATGAACAACCTATAGACTCTTTAGAGGGTTCACAAAGAATTGCTTTAGGGAAGAGAAATACCGCTATGTGCTTGTTTGGAGCAATGCAACAGTGAAAAGGAAAAAAGGGAGAGGGATTATTTTAGGTTGAAAATGAAAAATGTAATTTAGCAGTTATAAGAAACCACAGACATCCAAATAAGGTCATCAGAAATTTCAAACGGAGAGCTAGAAAATTGTTTATTTCCTTTCCAATTCTCTCCGTCCAGGTCTGTCTTCCCTCACATTTTGCTCTGGGCCCTGTAGGTGCGGTGGAATGATCCAGGTGCTCTATACTCCTTACTGGACAAGGAGAACACACCACGATTTCCATTTTCTATCGACCAGGAAGGAGATATTTATGTGACTCAGCCCTTGGACCGAGAAGAAAAGGATGCAGTGAGTAAAACTAAGAGGAGGTTCACGGGTGACAAGACGAGATCCTGCGCCCGTGGAGATCTGAGAGCAGAAAGGATTTTACTGAACACCCTCACCACCACTGCCAAACCCCCAGAACTGTGTTCTGAACCTCAGTGCCTTATTGCTCTCAAAGACATGGAAAATAACCCCACAAATTTGATCCATTTTATATTTTCTCATTTCCCAGTTCTAAATGAATTGAAAATAAGGGGATAAATGAAATAGTCTTGAAATAGTTGTTTTCTCTGTCTTTTAAAGAGTATGATGATGGAGTCATGTTTTACCTCTGATCTTGTTGTAGTATGTTTTTTATGCGGTTGCAAAGGATGAGCAGGGAAAACCACTCTCAATCCCACTGAAAATTCAAGTGCAAGTGAAAGATATTAATGATAATCCACCTACGTGTCCATCTCCAGTGACTGTACTTGAGGTCCAGGAGAATGAAAAAATAGGTAAGAAAGTGTGTGTCTGTCTTCTTTAACTCTGTAATCCCTTTCTGCTCCCTGTTGGGTAAATGGTGGGCTGGTAAACATGACGGGGTCGGCTGTCCCTGCCCAACACAGCACAGAGGTAGAATGCATTTGGGGACTCACACAGGTACAGTATTTCAGTTCAGTGAGTGTCTGGGAAGGGTTCTAAAATCGGAGTTTTCTAACTACCACCCCTACTCATAGCACTGTTACTGCTGCTACCATTACTGCTACTCCTGTCGCTGCTGCTGACGGCTACACCCCCACACCTGCCGTGAGCAGCATAACCACTTGCAGCAGCATCCCGTATAAATGTGTAAAGTTAGCTCATCTGCACAGTTTCACCATAGATTCCTATTTGCCTTCCAAAAAAGTCAGTGACAGATGTAATCCCATCAAATTTGCTAAATAATTTAAATAAACATTCACACTCCATGTCAGATACCCTGCAATTGACCCTCTCTAGGAAGCTGATAAAAGCTCATGGGCCTTAAAGATGAAGTTCAGTTTCTATCTGTTTTTGTCCTTCTGTTCTTGACCTGCTTCATTTCTTTGTACTATGCCAGGATAGCTTTAGTTTTGTGCAGAGACAGCTACTATCAGAACACTGATTTCTGGGAGTTCTATGACTTCACTGGATTTGGGACACCTCTTATCTATTACTCCTTACTGCTGAGCTCATTGGTTGTGCAGAAGATCTTTGAAAACCTGTGTAGATGATACCTCAAGTATTTTTGTGCAGGGCCCAACATTTGGGGACTCACACAAGTACAGTATTTCAGTTCAGGGAGTGTCTGAGAAGGGTTCTAAAGTGAAAAGGGTATTTAGTGTATCAGTCCATCTATGATGCATAACAAACTGCCCCCAAATTTAGCAGTTGAAAACAACAAACATTTATTATCTCACAGTTTCTCTGAGTTAGGGATCTGGACATTCAGAAAGAGAGAGAGAGTTTAAAACAAATGGTAAGTAAGATGAAAGTCAGTCTTTTCATAACCTAATCTCAGAAGTGACATCCCATAACTTTTGTCATATTCATTAGAAATGAGTCACTAGGCCCAGCTCACACTCAAAAGGAGGAAGTTACACCAAGGCATCACTATCAGGGGTGGGGTGATTGCTGGGGGCCATCATAGTGGTGGCCTGCCTTACTAGGGAGGAGGACAGCACTTGTTTTCTGAGACTAGTGAGGATGTACTTGCTGGTAAAACAAATTGTTCAAGGGTGCAGCCTCTTGAAAATTGATCATTTATTTTGTAACAATATTTCACAGTCTTGAGTTGTGGACTTAATGGACCAGGAATTCTTATAAATCAACACAGAATGAGTCTATTCTAATATATATAGCCTAGAAGGGTACCCCCCAAAAATGCCCCTGCCTTTTGGGGCCTTACTGTCTGGCTCACTAAAATAGTAAATTATTCTTTAGTATATTTATATTCTCCTGTTTGGTGTTTTGTATCGGCCAGAAACTTGTGAGACTCATGTCCCCAAGTCTCAGCAGTGCCAACTTTAATTCTGAAATCCCACTTGCCACCAACACCTTTGTATTCACACTAGAACTTTATCCTCTCATTAAAGCGCCACCTCCCCAAAGTATTTCTCAGTGCCCCCAAGAGATACTGTACGTACATCTGAATCAGTTTGGGCTGCCACTTATTCCTAGCCTTTGTCACTCAGAGACATGACACTTCTTTCACTCCTGGCTCATTCATAAAGTTCTCTGCTCCCACTGAGTGGCGCCCCCTACTGGAGTTTCCCTGTCATTGATGCCAAACAGTCCTGGTGTCCCTGACATCTGGAGGGTTCCCCCGCAGTGAGGGGAGACCGGGGTCCTCTGTGTTACGCTCACTTGCCACTTGCCCGGGGAAGGGTCCCGAGCAGGGCTGCTCAGACACCAAAGTGAAAGTGAAAATCTCTCAGTAGTGTCCAACTCTGCGACCCCATGGACTATACAGCTGATAGAATTCTCCAGGCCACAATACTGGAGTGGGTGGCATTTCCCTTCTCCAGGGGATCTTTCCAACCCAGGGATCAAACTCAGGTCTCCCTCATTGCAGGCGGCTTCTTTACCAGCTGGGCCACAAGGGAAGACCTCAGACACCAAACCACCACAGAATTTAGTGAGATACACTTTCATTCCAGCACGCAGATGCTTTTCTTACAAGGGCAGATGCAGGTTGCAAAGGTGACTTGGTTGCTTGTGAGGATGCAGAAATGGCAGCTGCTACCACGCTAGACACACGTTCTGATGCCTCTCCTTCCCTGGCCAGGAGACACGTCTGCCAAGGCAAGCGCCTTAGAGGCATAACATATGTACTTCCATTCCTCCCCTCACGAAACCCTCCAAATCTCCCTGTGAATCAGTAGATGCAAAAGCAAGGGGATAAAATACAGGGCAAGGGGATAAAGCCAAACTCCACAAGGGGGATACATATTCAAGTTCTAGCCCTCACGTGGAATTCTGGCTGTGCGCAGAGAAATACACAATTCCCATCTCACGCAGCAAGATGACCCAGCATCTATCAGAGCTCATCCAGACAGACCTGGGTAGAGCACTGCATTGTGGCCAGACTTCTAGAACTCCCTGGACTGAGACACTCACAGAAATAAAACTTAGGTCCATAAACTGCAGCGAGGCAGAGAGGACGCCTGCCTGCTCTTGGCCTGTGCTGTCTTTATCTTGGGGGTGGAGTCAGTCTCTGCTGTTGTTCCAGAAACTTGCTTAGAATTCAGCACAGTTGGCTTGTCCTTGTTGAGTTTTACCATTTGCCTTGTGCATTAGTGTCTGAGGGCGGCCATAACAAATGACCACCGACTCAGAGACTTGAAACAACAGAAATGTATTCGCACACAGTTCTGGAGGCTAGAAGCCTGTAATGAAGGTGCCCATGAGGGGAGAATCCTGGCCCCTGGTGCCTCCTGGCATTTGTTGGCTGCTCGTGGTGGCCTTGCTGCAGTCTCTGCCCTCTTCTTCACATTGCCTCCTCCTCCATGAGTGTCTCTGTCGTCTCTTCTGGATTTAGGGCCCACTCCACATCCAGGATGGTTCAAGACCCTGACTTGGGTCCTCCCGAATTCATATGGTGAAGTCCTAGCCCCTGGCACCTCCAGGGGGGATTATCATTTAGAGACAGGGTCTTCAACGTCATTAGCGTGGGTCTTAACCCAATATGACTGGTGTCCTTCTGAGAAGAGAAAATCTGAATAGACACAGAATGGGGGAAGACCACGTGAAAACACATGCAGCAGACGGCCGTCTATTAGCCAGAGATCTCTGAAGAAATCAGTCCTCCTCACACCTTGCTCTCAGACCTCTAGTCTCCAGAAACTGAGAAAATAGATTGCTGTTGTTAAAGCCATCCATTGTGTAGTCACTTTTTTCTTTTTTTATGGCAAGCCCTAGCCAGCTAAAAATGGACTTCCCTGGTGGCTCAGACAGTAAAGAATCTGCCTGCCATGCAGGAGACCCTGGTTCCATCCCTGGGTTGGGAAGATCCCCTGGAGAAGGGAACAGAAACCCACTCCAGTATTCTGGCCTGGAGAACTCCATGGACATGGACTGCGGGCTGCAGTCCATGGGGTCGCAGAGAATCGAATGCTGCTTAGCGACTAACACACACATATGCAGCCAGCTAAGACACTGCTCCATGCACTGTACAGCTGAAAAGGTTAGAAGCACCAGCATCAATCTAAGAACTTTATTCTGCTTCTCACAGTTACTTCCAGTGCCTTCTAGGAACCCGATTCTCCACGGAAGCCATTTTTTAATAGGCTAAAAAGAATAATGGACGGGTTTCCTTCTTTCTTTCCCTATAGGGAGCAGTATTGGAACTCTTATTGCTCATGACATGGATGAAGAAAACACTCTCAACAGTGTTTTAGAATACAGAATTGTGGATCAAACTCCCAAAGTTCCTCAAGATGGACTCTTCCTGGTCCAAGAATATTCTGGAACACTCCAGTTAGTGGTGCAGTCGTTGCATAAGCGGGACACTCCGCAGTACAACCTGAGCATAGAGGTGTCTGACAAAGGTTAGTATCACTTTCACAGTGTCGAGTGAAACACTTGTTTTCTTTCCAGCTGTGATTGCTAGGCTGCTCTAATGCCTGGCTGTGTTACAGAGGCTGCCATTGAAAAAGGTCTTGCTTCCCACGTAAAACAAGCCCAGAAGCCAGCATGGTAATGGCCAGAGTTGCAGCTCAGAAAATGTGATTATGTTTGTCTCCTGAGAAGCAGATGCCCAAGAGGGGATTAAATATATAAGGATTTTATTAGAGGAACTGCCTATGAGAAAAAATGGAAAGGGATACAGAGAAGGGTGGAAGAGCCATCAGACCTCAATACAAGCCTGACCCTGAGTGAAGGAGGGAAGGAAGGAAAGTGCTGGGGAAACTCCCGGTCAAAGGGAAGTTCGGCAAGGTCATTGGAGGTCCAAGGCTGGCTGTAGAAGGAGTCTGTGGTCTCCAAAAGCAGGCCTACCTTAGCCTGCCTGCCTTGTTCAGGCACTGCTGGGGCAGCCAATGGGAAGCAAGGTCTTGGTGCACGCAGAGTGATGGGTTTCAGAGCCCGGCAGCACATTGTCAGTTAAGATCCCTGTTGTTAGAAGTTGTTGGCAAGCCTCGTTGTCATGGCCACCGTGACCACAAACAAGAAAGTTAGTTGTATTTCTCAAGTCTCCCTTTCAGACTCAAAGGCTTCTACTGTATGACAGTGAAGGAACTTTTGGAAAGCTTTTTCTCCTATTAGCTTCTAATTGGCCATTTGACAATATCAGGAAACATTCATCGTTATACTTTATGCAATTTCAAAGCAAGTGGTTATTAATCTTTGCTAAGTCATGAGACCCTTTGAGAGTCTGATGGAAACTATGAATTCCTAAACAAATGCATACGTTCTCAGATAAATTGCACAGACACACAAACATACTCGACCTCAGAGACAGGCCTATTTTAGGGTCATTAATACTTTTAAGTTAAGAATCTTTCTTTGAGTTAACTGGTCTTGAGTCTTAAATAACCAAGTAGTTCAGTAATTATTATGCTAGGAAATAAAGATTATATAGGTATGCTGTAGTGAAGAGCATCATTTCACACTGTGCTTCATATTTTTTTTCTTTATCCAGATGTTGAGATACTAAAGAGAACTGAGAATACTGGGATTTACCAGGCCCCCAAAGCAGAAAGTCTGAGGGATAGTAATTTGGCAAATATCGAGGGCCTAACATAATGCTTAGCATTGTGCTAAGAGGTACAATGAAATTGGGTATAATAAATTATCCCTGTCTGTGATGAGCTGACAATTTCACACCATTAGCCAGCCATTCTTCCAGTGGTTACTGAGCTTTTATCTTGATTGAGGCACCATTCAAGGTACTGGGAACACACAAATAAATAAGAGCTGGTGTCTGTCATCAAGGAGCACTTTTTGGTAGAGGAGATGGACAAGTGAATAAATAAATTATAAGGAATATGTACAAGGTAGCCCATGAAAGCAATGAGTGACTCAGTGGAGAGGGAGAGAGACCTGATAGGGCTTTCTGGAAGAGGTGTCATTAATCCCACTTTCGATGGATGAATATGACAAGTTACAAAACAGTGTAAAGGCTTATACAGGAGAAGAAAGTCCATGTGCAAATGCATGGAGACCCAAAGCAGTTTAATGCCATAAGAGCATAAAGTGGAAATCAGATAACAAATTGTCTATATGCATGAATACATCTATAGACTATATGGACCAGATTATGCAATTTATTTATATGTAAATATATGTGTGTATGTGCGTTGATGGAATTAAACATCCAATAGTATACTACAGAAAATTAGTCAGTAGGCTATAATTAGCATAGTTTTACATAAATTCAGGGAAGTGATTTTATTTACATAAAACCACGAGGCTCACTGCTGGTCCAAATGAGGCTTACGTGGAACAGGCAAGTGGTGAGTTCAGGCCCTGGGACCGCTCCACATCTCCAGCCATTCTTGCTGTCTACAAATGTCCTGGGGGCTGGACCCAGCTTTAATTAGCATCCACTTATTTATAAGATGGTTATTATTAGGTTACATGCCTGGCCTTGTGTCTGGTGTGTTGAGAGCAAGCTCTGGAGCTCGGCAGCCTGAGTATGTTTGTCAGCATCCCAGGAAAAGAAAGCCCTCTTCAAAAGACACAGATGTGTATAGCGGACTTTTGGACTCAGAGGGAGAGGGAGAGGGTGTGATGATTTGGGAGAATGGCATTGAAACATGTATAATATCATGTAAGAATCGAAATGCCAGTCTATGTCTGATGCAGGATATGACACGCTTGGGGCTGACGCGCGGGGATGACTCAGAGAGATGTTGTGGGGAGGGGGGCGGGAGGGGGGCTCATGTTTGGGAACGCATGTACACCTGTGGTGGATTCATGTCAATCTATGCCAAAACCAATACAGAATTGTAAAGTAAAAATTAAAAATAAATAAATAAATTAAAAAAAAAAAAAGAAGTAACCAAAAAGAGAGTAAAGAAGGGATTCTCTGTAAAGCTATGGGTAGGGATTATGGGAAGCCAGCAGGAGGTGTGAAGCACAATGGAGTCATTCTTATCCCAAGGGGAGAAGGGGCAAGGGAAGGGCCCTTCCCTGAAGGAGCAGGCCCTGGGCCTGGGGCCGTGATTCTAGAGGAAGCTGCTGGCAGTGGGAGCCAGACTCTGACTCCGCGCTCCTGCCCTTCCTCAGACCTCCTGCCAGTGCTCCCCCTGGTAGAGCTCGACTGCTACCCAGAGGGCCAGGATGCCCAGTGATGCTGCTCCTAAGGTCAGCCCCAGGGCACAGAGCGGGGTGAAGGGCGGGGAGCAGACGGAGAGGACTGGGGGGCTCGTGGATTCGGAATCTGGCTCGACCACCAGCCAGCTGCAGAACTGTGGCCAAGTTACCCTTGGCTTCCTCGGCTGTGATCTAAGTGAAAGTGACAATAGTAGCTACATCAGAGTGAAGAGTGAAGATGAAATGAGTCACGTGAGCAAAGCCCTTGATACCGCACCTGATACACAGAGCGTGCCGGCCGTGTCTGTTAGGATGAGAACCTTGATTTTGTTGCTATCTACATTTTACAAACTGACTACCTCACACTGAGTTCAAGTAACATAACCAACCTCTTACCCGTCTGATATGTAGCAGAGAAAGAATTTCAGTGGGGGTTGCAGAGCCCAAAGTCTTAGTCATTGTATAATGTAGGCTTCATGGTTGGAATAATGGAAACCTCAACAAAAGATCCCACCCTGTTGGTCTTCATGTGGCTGTTTTTCTGCGGATCCCATCTCTACCGGTACTCCATGCTCACCTTGGATCCAAGTTAAACTGCTGTCTCTAACTAGGTCTCTGAATTGTCAAACCCACCCCTCAGAGCCACTTACCAGGATTCTGTGAGCTGCCTCTGGGTAGGCATGCCCTTGGAAGAGGGCTAATTGTATCGTGGGCTTCCCAGGTTGTGCTAGGGGTAAAGAACCTGCTTGCTAATAGAGGATATGTAAGAGACGTGGGTAAAATACTGGATCAGGAAGATTCCCCTGGAGGAGGGCATGGCAATCCACTCCAGTCCTCTTGCCTGGGAAATCTCATGGACAGAGGAGCCTGGCAGGCTATAGTCCAAAAGGTCGCAGAGTCGGACATGACTGAAGCGACTTTTTACACAGACACACCATTGTACCTTGCCTCCCTCAGTTGGGCCTTCCTTTTATGGGGGCAGAAGAGATACAGGACAGTGAGAGCCGGACGTGTTCAGAGAAGGAAAGACAACCTTCTGGGATGCTCAAAGAAACTTTCTAGAAGGACAGTTTTGCACTGGGCTTTGAAGGCTACATAAGTTTCACGAGCCAGAAAACAGAGGCTGCCTCCCAGGAAGCCTGGCTCAGGAACAAGCTTTTACCGAGGAGGAGGCAGGTGGATGGAGCGGGAAGCCCAGAAGAGCCTCTCCCAGGGCTTTCCTCCGCCCCACCTTGGTGACCCACACGTGGGTGTTGGTGGGACACAGAGAGACTCCTTGCTACGCACATCGCAGGCCAATAGTCAAATTGTGGCATGGCTGTCACTGCACTTGCCAATTGTTTTTCTTGCAGATTTCTGATCCTAACGCATGATTTTCAGTGAAAATTTTTGTGATGTGCTTTTGATTTTCAGACTTCAAGACCCTCTGCTTTGTGCAAATCAACGTTATTGACATCAATGATCAGATCCCCATCTTTGAAAAGTCAGACGTGAGTAGTTGTTGCCTTGTTTTTGCTTTACATTGTTTATATTACCTGACCCCTACTTCTGGGATAAAGACACAAACGGTAGTTAGGGATAATGCCAGATTTAATATCTTAGCTAATGCTCTGGTAGTAAACTCAGGCATAGTCTTCAGTGGAAACCTTCTGGGAACAGTAATGTTCACTGTTACAGTATCTGCGAGCATCTGTTTATAAACTTTTGCCAAAAGGTCATTTATTTCAAGGACTGCTTGAAAGCTGCAAGCACAGTCTTTGTCAAATTGAGACAAATTGAGTAGCTGCTTCCAGTTTGCCTTTATATATTTTGTGAGTATAGGACAATAAATAGATTATTGCTAGGTTCTCAAACAAGAATTCTTTGTCAAAATTTAAAATCTGGCAAAATATTGGCAATTTAAACTCACCTTGCATTAACTGAATAAGAATCCAGTAGTCATATACAGATGTGAGAGTATCCGAAGGCTGAAGCACCAAAGAATTGATGCCTTCAAACTCTGGTGCTGAAGAAGACTCTTAAGTGTCCCTTGGACTGCAAGGAGATCCAATCAGTCAATCCTAAAAGAAATCAACCCTGAATATTCATTGGAAGGACTGGTGCTGAAGCTGAAGCTCCAATACTTTGGCCACCTGATGCAAAGAGTCAATTCATTGGAAAAGACCCTGATGTTGGGAAAGATTGAAGACAGGAGGAGAAGGGGATGACAGAGGATGAGATGGTTGGATGGCATCACCGACTCAATGCAAACTCTGGGAGATGGTGAAGGACGGGAAGGCCTGGGGTGCTGCATGCAGTCGATGGGGTTGCAAAGAGTCGTACACGACTGAGCAACTGAATAACAACAACAAGGGCGAAGAAAAAGCCAGCCTCTGGTTTATGCCAGAAGAATGTGCTCAGGACACTTGCAAAAATGCGAAGAACTGGGCAGAAAGAGCAGGAGAAAGAAGATCAGTTGACTATATCAAGAAGAATTCAAGCTAATTTATTATTAATGTGGGCTTTGAACTTGGCAGTAATTTTATCATTGCTTCCCTTAAAATGGATGCCTCTGTTTATTTATTTTGGAGGAGAGAGAAGCTGTTTTGACTAGGTTGTTATGTTTGAAGTCAGTGATGAGGCAGCCCCAAGCCTTGTGATGATGTTCATAAATCAAAATAAAGATAAAGCTGTGACAAAGAAAGGGAATTGACTTACAGGAGGGTTTGCAGAGGTAAAAGGTATGACAATATACTTTGTGTAGCAGGCACTGAGGTTAAGTGAGCATGAGATGAAGAGCCTGTCTCTTCTCTGTCTCCATTCTCTTGGGTATTTGATCTTTTCAGTGTGTTATAGTCTCGCATTACATCTATACAGTGCTTTTAGACTGAGGACAAGAGTTCTGCTTTAGGAATCTCAGAGTTTGGAAAGGCAAACGGGGCTCTCGAAAGTAGGAGTCCACTTCTTTCGCTGCCGTGGTCCACTCCTGGTCCCTGCCTGTTATCATCTTCATGTTCGCGATGCCAAGGGACATGACCTGGGGGATTCTCAGTGGAGGAGTGAGAGATTAACAGCACCTGCTTTGGAGGTGGACAAGCATGGATTTGAACCCCAGTTCTGTGACCAACTAGCTGTGTGGTCTCCAGTGGGTTTTACCTCTCCAATCTTTTGCTTCTCTGTCAAATGGAAGTGATAACACAGCTATTCAGTAGGGCATTTTGTCTTGATGCTTACCTTTTTTGAGCACTTATTATGTGCTAGGCATTCAGAGGTTTTATATGTATTATCTCTGTAAATTCAAACAGAAAACATAAAATAGCTTCCATTTTTATTATGTCCAATGGACAGAGGATGAACCTGAGACTTTAAACAATCAGGTAACTTATTTCAATTCACCCAGGTAATAACTGGTGAGCCTAGGATTCATACTGAGGCCATTTGACTCCAAAGTTCAGGATTCTCTGATTGATTAAGAATTAATTAAAATGATATATGTAAAGTGCCTGTCACATTGTAGGTACTCGACACATAGGGGCTATTTATCTGTCTCATTACTAATAACTATAATGATAGTCCCAGTATTAAATATATTGGCTGTGAGTGGGAGAATCTGTTTTAGAATCCGATCAGTCGCTCTCTGAGACACTGTTTCTTGGTATAAGGGATATCAGTCTACAAGTGTGACTGATGTCAAAAGCAACTGCAACCTACTCATCAATGGGAAAAGCATGCTTGGTAAGTATTGATGTAAACTGTGACTTGTGTCCATTCTGAAACCAGAGGCAAGTTTGCTCGTTGATAATTGTGCTTGATGACAGTGGACATCCTCATTGTTTCCTTCTCCTATTTCTTTCTTAGTATGGAAACCTAACTTTCCCTGAAGATACAGCTGTGGGATCTGTCATCCTAACCATCCAGGCCACAGACATTGATGAGCCGCATACTGGGAGTTCTAAAATCCTGTATCGAATTACACAGGGAGACAGTGAGGGACGTTTGGAGATTGAAACAGATCCCCAAACCAATACGGGATACGTCAAGCTTAAAAAGGTAAAGTACCCATTGAATGGAATTTGTCTTTTTCATAGATTAGTTTCCTTAGGACCATTCAAGGACCTATAAGCAGAGTTGATGAATTGGCGGTGACCTCTCAGGCACGTGATGGACTCCTGGAACCCCCTCAGTCATTCCTGTCCTCGTGAAAGACAGAGGCCAGGAGTCTTGCTTTGAGTCTGTCACTAGCTGAGCAAGTAACCTTTGCAGAGGGAGGTAGGATTTTCATAAAAATTATAGAATGAATCATTTTTAGTATTAGTATGTCCCATGCAATAATTGGGACATGCTTTTACTAAAAAATCATTTACTGTTTATCTGAAATTCCAATTTAACCAGGCATTCTTTATTTTTATTTAATAAATCTTGGGCAAGGTGATGCTCAGGGCTTTATTTTTCCCTTTGCAAGTGTGGGATATTAGACTAGATGAATCCCGTGAACCTTTTAGGAGGCAGGCTGTTTATTCTAGTGGACCAGCCATAGGTTCCTCTTTTTAATAATGACTGGAGATTGGTAGGTCTCCTTTAATAGGCAAGTTATAATAAATTTATTCTCTCATACCTTCTTCCCTGCCCACTCCTTACATTCATCTTTCACGGTGCTGCTAAGTCCACTGGCTCTTGCTTTGTCTCTCCCTTTGTAAGGACTGGGTAGTCTGCAAGCCAAAATCTCGATTACCGTGATACTTGCTTTTTTATAGAGGGTCTTCCCATTCTTGGCTCAATCCACTCCTATCCCCTACCGTATACACCTGCAGTTTGGCCCTTTCCTCCCTGGCTGCCTCATTTATGCATGTAAACTGTGTATCAGATGATTCAACAGGAAGTGGCAGTCAGTGTCGTCCAATATCTTTAGAATGAAAAGAGATCAGAGTTACAGCGATAGAGACTCTGCAGACATGGCTGAATGCGGAGAGTCTGTAGTACAGTGTGTGGGAGGCTGCATCAGAAAGCTCTGAAGGAAAGTTTTGACCCAGAATAAAGGTAGAAATTGATAATGAAGACAAAAGAAAATAATTTTACAGAAAATGGATAGAAGCATGGGGGGAAAAAAGTGCTGGTGCTGAAGGAAACCCTGGAGCAGAATCTCAGAATTCTGGTACCGTTCTGACCACACACCCCACCTCTGACAAAGGGCCTCACTGGGTTTCAGCTGCAAGGTTTGTGTGTGGACCTATTTAAGCAGTAGTATTTTGTTTGAGTCTGACCTTTGCCGTTACATCTTCCCCCTCTATTCATGGCTGCCTACATGGACACAAAGAACCCAGAAGGAAAGGCCAGGGCCCTGAGTTTGCAATGGGTGGTCCAGGCAGGCCTGGTCCTGTGGCAGGAGGCGGGGGCAGAGAGCTTCCATCCTTCCCCAGGACCAGCACCCTCTAGGTGTCTAAGAGAGGATAAAGGCCTGTCCATCTCAGTATGAATGTCGGTAACTTTTCATGGTGGCTTGTTGTGAACTAATGTAAGTTAATTTGACCATCTGTGGCTAGCGGGCATCTATAGGGAAAAGTTGGTAACCTTGATGATCAGCAGTAGGTGAAGGCTCTAATTTTCTTCCCACACCTTCCTTGACATGAGGGGGTGTGTTCCAGTACAGCGGGCCTCTGGCCAAAATCTTGGTCGCATCCTTATTTTGTTTGTGGTTATATGCCAAGTGTCCAGAATATTTGCACATAGTGGAGGTTCAATAAATCTTGGTTGCCTGAATACATAGTTGAATTCTGTCCCATGTGCAATTAATAACAAGCAGGTTTGAAAACCAGCATTCAACTTGTGCTTTAGGCTTTAGGTTTGTGCTGGCCTGGCTCTCTGTCCCTCAGGCACTGTAATCACTGTAATCACAGTAGTCTAGTGACAGGATTCATCTGACTGTCTGCAGAAAAGGTGAAGATAGAACAGAAGTGGAGTCCTGGAACTCTGAAGGGTATAAGCTGCTGGACTAGCCAGATGCTACATTTGTCTTCAAGAATGTATCTTTCTACCAAATTGCCTGTCTTGAATACCACTGATATCACAAAAACCTCTTTGCAAGATCACTTTGGTAATTAACAAACCTTTTAGTGTAGCTTGAGACAGTGCTAGCTCAGAGCCTGTAGCAGCTGCTTCTGGGGTGTGGCTCTGATTGGGATCTTTCAAATGCTAAGTGCCAGCCGGCCCAGAGGTGTGTATCCTTGACCAGGATACATTGATGTCAGCCAACTGCCCCTAGGATGCGTGTCCTCACCATGACAGGTGCGTTCATGCAGTTTTCAGGTTTTTAAACTTAGCCTCTATTATGTGGTTTCTCTGGTGGCTCAGTGGTAAAGAATCTGCCTGCAATGCAGGAGATACAGGAGGCATGGGTTCGATTCCTGGGTCGGGAAGATCCCCTAGAGGAGGATATGGCCTCCCACTCCAGCACTCTTGCCTGGAGAATCCCATGGACAGGGGAGCCTGGTGGGCTACACGTCCACAGGGTCACAAAGAGTCAGACACGACAGAAGCGACTGAGCACGCACGCATGTAGTTTCTCATGCAGAGATTAGTTAACCTTACTTCTAAATCCCTCCTCATTAAGCCTTCCATTGCTTCAGAACCATTGTATTGGTCATTAAAAAAAAAAAATTAAATCCCAATGTAAACTCACGATCCTATCAGCACCTGTTCACCTGAGTTAAATGTGCAAACGAAAGTGAAAGTTGTTCAGTCAAGTCCGACTCTTTGCGACCCCATGGACTATACAGTCCATGGAATTCTCCAGGCCAGAATACTGGAGTGGGTAGCCTTTCCCTTCTCCAGGGGGTCTTCCCAACCCAGGGATCGAACCCAGGTCTCCCCCATTGCAGGCAGATTCTTCACCAGCTGAGCCACAAGGGAAGCCCAAGAATACTGGAGTGGGTAGCCTCTCCCTTCGCCAGGGGATCTTCCGGACCCAGGAACCGAACAGGGGTCTCCTGCATTGCAGGCGGATTCTTTACCAACTGAGCTATGAGGGAAGCCCTAAATGTGCAAATGGCAACCAGTAAAATTCACCGAGGAGCGCACTCCACACCTGAAGCCCCTTTCGCTTCATGAAGCACTTCTGCACATACTCCTTCGCTTCTCACACTGACCCTGAGGGAGGCAGAAACAGTCCCATCATCCAGCTGAGCTTCAGGCTCACAGGTTACAGTCAGCCCCTCTACTGGATGAAGGAGCTGGGAACTTGACCCCTGGCTTCTGACTCCTTTCAGGAAAGGACTGCTATGGGGGCCTGGCATTACCATGTACTAGCTCTGCGACCTTGACACAAATGTTGTAACATCTCAGACCTCAGTTTTCTGATCTGAAAACCTAAATTGGTAGAACCTTCTTGATGAGGATCCTGGAGGATTCAGTGCAAAAATACACACATAGCTCTTAAGACAGCCCCTAGCAGGTGGTAGCCAACTTCATAAATGTTCAGCATTATCTTAATTCTAATTAACTCAGGTGAGGGCAGAAGCTAGGACTCTGGCTGTAGACAGATGAGACGTTTTCTATTCTTGACAAGGGGGCCAAACTTGCCCAATCCCAGAGTCAAACGGTGCCCGCTGGGGACAGCTGACTCAGGCTTTCTGGGGGAGGGCCTGGAAATCAGTCGTTTTAGCAAGTGCCCTGCAAAGGCTTTCTCCTCTACTCTTGAATAATCACTGCACTTCAGGGTGGATACCAGGTGTGTGGGCTTTCCACACACCTATCAATTCTCCAACGCCAGCCTGGTGTCCTACGATGTAACTCAATTCTGACACTTATCTGTCAGGAGACAGCATCTGACCCCCTCAAGTTAAGGGTCAGTCCCACTCCACTTCAGAAGCCACCAGCAAGTGCCAGGTTGTTGCCTGTTCTTCTGACTGACTGGCTGTACATCAGAGGTTCCTGACTCCCTCCTTGGGTTCCAACATTTGCTAGAGCAGCTCACAGAGAGCACAGAAACGTATTTTCCAGTGTATCACGTAATAAAGGATATGATGAAGGACCCAGTTGAGCGGCCAGATGAAGAGATCCATGGGGTGAGGCCTGGGAGGGCCCCAAGAGCAGAAGCTTCTGTCTCATGCAATTGAGCTGTGTGTCACTTCCCCAGCTCGTGGATGTGCTCACTAACCCAGAAGCTCTCTGAATGCCTTACTCTGGGGATGTTTATTGAGGCTTCATCATGTAGACATGATTGATCATGAACTCAGTCTCCAGCACCTCTCCCCTTCCTGGGAAGTGGGAGGGGTTGTGCTGAAAATCCCCAGCTTCTAACCGTGGCTTGGTCTTGGTCTGGTAACCAGTCCCCATCCTGGTTACCAGGAGCCACAAAGAGTCACCTCATTAGAACGAAAGTCACTCCTATCACCCAGGAAATTGCAAGGGATTTAGGAGCTCAGTGTCAGGAACCAGAGGAAAACACCAAGATATACTTTTTCTATTAATTCATATGCCCCAAGTGATGCTTGGGAATAAACACGTTTTATTTATTTATGCTGTCCTCCCTGTCTTTACCGCCACCCTGAGCTCTGACCTATTGTGTGATAGATCAACACATTCTTGAGACCAAGCAGGTATCAGGAGCCAGGAAGGCTATTTCTCTGAGCCCTGCCAGACTCATCAACTCTCCTGAAATTGAAAGTCAGAGGTTTGTTTTGGATTTAATTTTTATTTTTTGATACAAGTTTTGTCACTTCTTCATTATGGCTGGTCCTTTTGAATTCTCTGTACATGATGTATTTTTAAGCAGCTAGAGTATCATGTGGAAAACTAATGTGCATTTTTTTCTCTTCACTGATTATTGATGAAAATGTTAAATGTCCCCGGTCTCAGCTCCTTTCCTTCAGCACTTTATCTCTGCTTCCAGGTTGAATCTAAATCACGAGGTTGACCTTTCAAGCAGTCGTGTACGGAAGAGGGATTGTGGCATAAGTGGGTGTTTTCTGCCTACCTGATGAGTAAGGTCGTGAGGGTCTCTTGACTTGACTCTGCAAGCATAGCCCCATGTCATGAAAGACAGGGCACGTGGTTTGACAAAGCTTGTTCTTGATTAAACTCTGCTGGTTATCACTTGCTAATTTTAGTATCTTCCATTTCTAATTTTATTCCTGGAAAATGTGGTTCTGTATGTTTTCCTGGTGTGAAAGCTAAGCAGACTGACTGAGGGCAAGCTGTTACTTCCATTCAGTAAGGGTTGAAGGAACACTGACACCCTCTCCTAACAGGCCTCCCTGCCTAGGTCAGATGGGCTCCAATCCACCCCTCCCCTAGTGGCTCCCAGAGTTAACTTCCTCCAACACCAATCCCACCTTGTCAGTCTTGCGCTCACCGCCTCTCTCTGCTCATCAGGGATCAAGTCCCAGTTTCTGAGCTTGACATGTACCGTCTTCTCCATCACCTCTCTCTTCTCTCAGGTCACACGTTTTGTCCTGCTAACTCTTGCTGCTCCTCCTTTGCAGGGACACCATTTCGTTTCTGTATCCCTCACCTCTGGTGGCCTCGTGAAAGGATCAGAAAGCCAGGGAGGGGACTTAGGACCTGTTTGATGTAAGGATAGAGTGTGCGTCCTCTGCCCGAGCCCACAGAGTGCTGTGCTGCTTGTCTGAGCCTGGTCTTGGCCGGACCCACAAGGAACAGATTGCCGCGTCCTTGGTCCACATGGCGGGCTTGCTCTGGGGGCTGCTGGCTTCCTGCTCCATCTACCAGACTTAGTTTGACGGCCCTGCCCTCCTCCCCTGAGATGATGGGTAGATCCTGGGAGTCAGACGCTCCAGAGTGCACACATCTCTTCCCAACTCCCCTGGGTGGGGAGCCCTACTCCAGCCTGAGGTCGTGACCAAGAGGTCATCATGGGGTCATACCTTGTAGGCTGCTGCTGCTGCTAAGTCACTTCAGTCATGTCTGACTCTGTGTGACCCCATAGACGGCAGCCCACCAGGCTCCCGCGTCCCTGGGATTCTTCAGGCAAGAACACTGGAGTGGGTTGCCATTCTCTTCTCCAATGCATGAAAGTGAAAAGTGAAAGGGAAGTGGCTCAGTCATGTCCGACTCCTAGTGACCCCATGGACTGAAGCCAACCAGGCTCCTCCATCCATGAGATTTTCCAGGCAAGAGTACTGGAGTGGGTTGCCATTGCCTTCTCCGACTTTGTAGGCACTGGATGCTTATTTCTATGAAAAACCTCTTTTTACATCTCAGCTGGATTACAAAATTTTATATCCTGCATTTTAACAAGAGCTAACTGATTCTCAGATGACCTTGAGTCTTTACACATAATTCTTTCTCTTTCATATGAGGAAATTTTCTCTTACTTCCTTTTGAACTAGCAGTTGGGCTGTGATGTTGTGTGTGTTTGTGTGTTCATGGAGGAGAGGGTTTCTAGAGGGTGAAGATTTTCTCCAGAATCTCTTTCCCACTGGAGCCTGCAAGGGCTTGAGAAGGACCAAGACCTTCTCATTTTTGTATTTCCTAATGGATACACAATGCACACTGTTTGTCAGGGAAGTGATGAGAAGCAAAGAGTATAATACAGTTCCTCTTCTCAGAGAGCTCATGGTCAATAAGCACCTGGAATAGAGAAGCAAACAATTAGGATCCTGAGTTACATACTATAAGATTACAGAAGGCATGGTGCTCATCTATTTGGGGATACAGAGTGGGATTTGGGGAAGATGGTACGCAGAGAACAGCACTGAGCCAATTTTCGACTAATGGGGAGAATTTTTTCAAATGTTGAGGGAAGAGCAGGCTGAGCTAATGCAGTCATGTGTCAGCTTTTCCTCTATGAAAGGAAAATACCATCTGATGAGAAACTGATATAAACTAAAGTTAAAGAACTGACAGCTCCCCAAGAGATCTTGGGTCCTCCAGGCCTGGAAGAGTGAATAAAACCGAGCAGTTCCCAGAATCTATAATGTGCTTTTTGAGCGTTTCTCTGGTTCCTTCATCTTTTTGAGGTCATGGGTACCTTTGAGATTCTGACAAAAGCTACATAACCTCTCCTGATGAAAAAATTCATGTATGCACAAACAACAAAAATTCAATGGAGTAAATTTAAGGATCAAATTGGCTTTATTAAATAATTCATAAATCAAGTGCCATTCCACCTAGCAAATAGAAAGGAGCTCCACCAAGCTGTAGAAAAGGAAAGATTTCCAAAGGTAGAATGGGAGTAGAAAAAGGAAATTATTGGCAAAGAATGTCTTGTTTCAGACAAAGTTGCCCTCCTAAAAGGAAGAAAAGGGCCTACGGGGTGGATTACCCTACTAGGGCCGACCAGATTCAAGACTGACTGGTTAAGGTTGCATTCCTGGGGCAGCGATTGAGAATGCAATAAGGTAGGTATTAAGTTTTGTTGCTGACATGGGGTTTAGCACAAGTGATTCTATTTTGGGCCTGTTGTTTCTTTAAAGTGTGTGCATGCTCAGTTGTGTCTGACTTTTTACAACCCCAAAGAGTCCAACTCTGAGATTCTCCTGGCAAGAATACGGGACTGGGTTGCCATTTCCTTCTCCAGGGGTTCTTCCTGACCCAGGGATCGAGCCCACGTCTCCTGTGTGTCCTGCACGGCAGGTGGATGATTTACTGATGAGCTACCGGGGAGGCCCTTTAACAGTTTCCTCATTTTGATCAGATTCTCGCTTATCTGAGAAATGTGATAAAAACTTGAAGCATTAAATGCCACTATCAGATACTGCTCTTTAGTGCTTTCTTCTGTTGATCTTCTGTGTGATATTCACAGGTCCTAATGGTTTTGTTTTTTTTATTTACTTAATCCCTCTGATACTCACAGGTGTCAACTTCAGGTGTAGAGTTTTTAAGTTGGTCATTCTTTCTGTCCTGTTTCTGATGTTCTTAGTCTTAGTGAGACTTGGTAGTGAGTGATTGTGAGCATGTATTTAACACTTTTGAGAGAATGCAGCATATAAGAGAGAGTACTCTGATTCGAACAAGCAGGATAATTTCTTGTGTTTGGAGTGTACCTTCGAGCCATGGCCCCCAAGACTCAAACCAATCAAATGCAAATAATTCAAAGAAAGACTCCATCGCAGGAGTCACCCTAATTCCTTGTGTTTGGAGTGTACCTTCAAGCCATGGCCCCCAAGACTCAAACCAATCAAATGCAAATAATTCAAAGAAAGACTCCAACACAGGAGTTACTCCATCGCAGGAGTCACCCTTGTGTTTGGAGTGTACCTTCGAGCCATGGCGCCCAAGACTCAAACCAATCAAATGCAAATAATTCAAAGAAAGACTCCATGGCAGGAGTCTCCCTTTGAAGGCAAGTGGCTTGTTCACTGATCTGATGTTCCTGAATTTCCGCTGCCCCGAAAGTGTTCTCCAGGTACAGCAGGTGGTGTTGGCTACAGCATAGACATCTCCTTGCTCACCTGAAAGAGAATCAAGGGCTCTCTTATATCAAGAACAACTTTGGCCAGAAAGTCTTAAGATTTTTGTTGGGCAGCTATTGCTCTAACAGTGAATTTTTCAAGAATTAAGGAAAGGTTGCTAATCATATTCTGGTTTACATGCACTCTTAACCAAGGAGGGCTTCCCTGGTGCCTCAGACGGTAAAGAAATCCACCAGCAATGTGGGAGACCTGGGTTCAATCCCTGGGTTGGGAAGATCCCCTGGAAAAGGGAAAGGCAACCCACTCCGGTATTCTGGCCTAGAGAATTCCATGGACTGTATAGTCCACGGGGTCTCAAAGGGTCAGACATGACTAAGCAACTTTCACTTCACTTCACTTAAGAAGAATGGACCGGCTAAAGAAAGGGAATCCTGAGCCATGAATACCTCTTGACAATTCCTTTCTAACTCACTGATGTAAATCCAGGGAGTTCAACCAATGAGGTGTCTCTGTTTGTTTGTGAACACTCAGGGGCGCAGTTAGATAACCTAGGAGACATTGCCTGATGATGATGTACCAGCCGTCTAGGTACATACGGAGAATGACAACCATCACAGACAAAGATGTCAGGACACAAGTCACTCCCATCAAGGCAGCACTGTTGTGGATTCATTCGTAGGGATAGTTAGCTGCATACGTCTGTTCAAGTTAGATGTCAGTTAGGTTTTCTCCCAGCCCCAAATCGTGGTTGTTTTAAATTTCAGAGGCTACCTCCCTTGGCCACGGCCTGGGAGACACAGATGATGGCTTACCTTTCCAGGCCAATGCCAGAGTGAAAGAAAGGGAAGGGAAAAAAGAGAGAGTTTCATGTTCAGCTGAATTATGAAGTGTTGATCTGGAAGGGAGAATCTGCCGCACTGTCAGCTGCCTCTCTTCCTACTCAATCTGATTTGGAGATTTCAGTATTTTTATAAGACCAGATGTCCAGTGGACTCCTCTTCAGCTGTGAGATGTGTATCTAAGGTTTAAGACTCTAAAGTTTGGCTGCCATGTGGGGAGCGAGGAGGGCCTGGCAGATCCCTTCCAAGGAGGTTCAAGGGCAGTCTTTGTTCTCACCGATTCCAATTCAGAAAGGTGGGAGACAATTGAAACATTAGCTTGGAGAGTTGTAGCCAGATATTTGAGGAAACTAGAAAAATTCAGGATCCAGTCCAGTTTATGGGTATATGTGTGTATGCTTGGAGAAGGCAATGGCACCCCACTCCAGTACTCTTGCCTAGAAAATCCCATGGATGGAGGAGCCTAGAAGGCTGCAGTCCATGGGGTTACTGAGGGTCAGACACAACTGAGCGACTTCACTTTCACTTTTCACTTTCATGCATTGGAGAAGGAAATGGCAACCCACTCCAGTGTTCTTGCCTGGAGAATCCAAGGGACGGGAGAGCCTGGTGGGCTGCCATCTATGGGGTCGCACAGAGTCGGACACGACTGAAGCAACTTAGCAGCAGCAGCAGCAGTGTGTATGCTAAGTCGCTTCAGTCGTGTCCGACTCTTTGCAACCCTATGGATTGTACCTCACCAGGCTCCTCTGTGCATGGGATTCTCCAGGCAAGAGTCCTGGAGTGGGTTGTCATGCCTTCCTCCAGGGGATCTTCCTGACACAGGGATCAACCCTCGTCTTTTATGTCTCCTGCATTGACAGTCGGGTTCTTTACCACTAGCGCCACCTGGGAAGCTCAGAGTCTAACGTGCCGTGCTGTGCTTAGTCACTCAGTCATGTTCGACTCTTTATGATCCCATGGACTGTAGCCTGCCAGGCTCCTCTGTCCATGGGGAATCTAAAGGTTCAAATAGAATTTTTCTCTCTACAATTATTCCTGCTTTTTAAAAAATTTTTATAAGGATAACCCCAGTGAAATTTTTTTTTTTGCATTAAATTTGGCTTGATTATTTACATAAGCACAGCAAGAATAGAGATTGACCATGTAAGCTCATGCTGGAACCTTCAAACCAAAGTACCCTCTGAGTCTATGTACATCTCTCTCAAATGTGACAATCCAGTCCAAGCCTTAGCAATGTAATCAATGTTTCCAAGTGTGTTCCATTATGAGGAGAACAGATTCTTATTGAACATATGTGAATGACTACCTATATTGCCATGAAAATAATATATTTGAGAGTTTCTGTATTCTGGAAAGATCACCTAGAAAAAAAAATGTGATTTTTGTTTGAAAAGGTATGCTTTATCGATTGCTATAAGTCATAGATTACTTAAAAGAAAACGTTTTTTTAAATCTGGAAAAACAAAACATTAAGAAATATGCACTGTATTAGAACAGAATGTCATACAAATTATAATCAACTTCCTCAGTTTATTTAGTTCAATGTAATTAATACTGGCTCTATTTTAATCTAGTTCTTCTGTTATTCTGGAATTCTTACCCAGTTTAGTTTTATGATTTTAAAATGATCAGATATTCTAGAATACCTGTCAGAGTCCTTTTTATGGATTTCTCTGAAGATGAAATAGTTTTGTAGGAACACTTTTGCAAAAGCATCAGACTAAAACAATTAACTATCTGTAAATGACAAAATCCTTAAAATGCCCATTATTAAATATCTGATAAGAATTCATTGCAACGGAATTGACAAGGAAATTTGGTAATTCTTGCAATGAGTAATGTTTAAGATAACTAGAATTATGACTGATAACATTATACCAGGAAATAATAGATTTCCAGGGATTTTATATAATTTCTATAACATTTACATACCTATGTAAATATAAAGAAGGTTTGGACTTCCCTAGTGGTCCAGTGGACATGGGTTCGATCCCTGCTCTGGGAAGATTCCACACAACACATTAAAACCATGCACAACAACTGCTAAAGCCCGTGCACTTTAGAGCCCATGCTTTGCGTGAGAAGCCTGAGGACCACAACTAGAGAGTAGCCCCTGCTCGTTGCAACTAGAGAAAGCCTGTGTGCAATGAAGACCCAGCCCAGCCAAAAATGAATACATTTTTTTAAAAAAGAAAAAAGCCTGAACACTCAAATCATTAAAAAAAAAAAAGGCTTAGTATAACTTGTTTAACAAAGTTTTCCACGTAATTTAACATATCAAATAATCTTAATTAGTGTAACATCTCTCTTTCTATAAGGAGAAAGGAAATGTCTTTTCTGATTTTTCCAAAGTACCTCTGGAAAATCCCAAAGTTATTTCCAGGTCAAAAAGACTTCACTTAGAATTTGATTTTGGGAAGTTCTGCCAAAAAATTCAAAAGGTTTGGACACAACTAAAAAGGATCACAGATTATGAAACAATACTTAATTATCCACTGAATTATTCAAACAGAATAAAATAGACATTTTCAAGAGCAAATGCAGTAAGTTACATACTTCTGAGCCAAACTTTGCTTTTCTAATATTGAGATGACTCAGTTTACTTAAATAATCAAAGACTTGATAATAAAGATATAAAGCACAAAAAATTATTTTGATAAAACACAGTCTTTGCTTTCTAAACAGATAGTTTTAAAGATAAAGAAAAACTTTTCAAATTTCTCATAAAGAGTAGATCTTTTAAGTTAATAGACCTAATAAAATTTGTCCTTTTAGCAGATGAAAGAAAATTAAGTTTTAGCTTTACATAAGAATATTTTAGTATTTAAACTTATTTTAAAACTCTTGTAATAACAATTTTTTTTTTAGCTAACTTGACTGCACAGGATTTCCTCTCTTTTCCTCTTTTTCTTTCTTTCATTCTTCTTTATTTTCTATGTCCATCAGTTCATTTCAGTCTCTCAGTCATGTCCGACTCTGCGATCCCATGAATCGCAGCACGCCAGGCCTCCCTGTCTATCACCAACTCCCGGAGTTCACTCAGACTCACGTCCATTGAGTCAGTGATGCCATCCAGCCATCTCATCCTCTGTCGTCCCCTTCTCCTCCTGCCCTCAATCCCTCCCAGCATCAGTCTTTTCCAAGGAGTCAACTCTTCGCATGAGGTGGCCAAAGTACTAGAGTTTCAGCTTTAGCATCATTCCTTCCAAAGAAATCCCAGGGCTGATCTCCTTCAGAAAGGACTGGTTGGATCTCCTTGCAGTCCAAGGGACTCTCAGGAGTCTTCTCCAACACCATAGTTCAAAAGCATCAATTCTTCGGTGCTCAGCTTTCTTCATAGTCCAACTCTCACATCCGTACATGAATACATGACCACTGGAAAAACCATAGCCTTGACTAGACGGACCTTTGTTGGAAAGTAATGTCTCTGCTTTTCAACATAGTTTTTCCTTAATTTTTCTCCTTCCTATTTTAAAATAAATAGCTTTACTTTAGAAAAAAACCACTTTTATTTCCCTCAACAAAATATATTGCCACACCTCATACCCTTTTTAACCAAAAAAAAAAAAACCTCCGAAACAAAAAATACATCCTGTTTTCTTTACATACACTGCTACTGCTAAGTAGCTTCAGTCGTGTCCGACTCTGTGCGACCCCAGAGACGTCAGCCCACCAGGCTCCCCCGTCCCTGGAATTCTCCAGGTAAGAACACTGGAGTGGGTTGCCATTTCCTTCTCCAATGCATGAAAGTGAAAAGTGAAAGTGAAAGTGAAGTCGCTCAGTTGTGTCTGACTCCTAGCGATCCCCTGGATTGCAGCCTACCAGGCTCCTCCGTCCATGGGATTTGCCAGGCAAGAGTACTGGAGTGGGCTGCCATTGCCTTCTCCGCTTACATACACAATTATTTCTTATTAAGTTACATGAGTGACTGAGCTTGCACACGTTAGAATTCTTAACCCTTAGAAGCCTTAATTTATAGTGAACACTTGCTAAGCATTATGAACTGTCGCCCTAGCATTCTTTAGACTAGCAAATTTATGAATACATTTCATAATTTTTAGAAAAACATGCCTTCTCATAGTAAACATTTTTAATGTGGCACTAGCCATATATACTAATAGACCCAAATATCTTTATTTCCTCTGCAAAAGGAAACCAAAGTGGGTAAAATCTATGTTCAGTAGTTAATGTTATAGTATTTTATCTTACTTAGAAGTGATCTAGAGGTTCAATGAACTTCTGTGGAGGGGAGCAGTAGGAATTACATCAGTCCTGTAGTCTTTTTTGGATACCTTTTATATCTCTAAATTTTTATCAGCCTTTTGCAATGAAATTTTCAATGAAACTATTTTGGAATTTTGAAGTCTTTTGGAGGCTTCTGCATGCCGGTTAAAATAGGTGTTCCTTGCTTTTAAGTGCACTTCTTAAATGCTCTTGTCTAATTGGAACGTTCCTCTTAATGGCCATTGTAATTCCCCTTAAGACTGACAGCAGTTTGCTAGGAACCTTAGCAGGGTACGGAGTTCAACCTCCATTTCTTTCTGTTCAGCCATGTTTGGGGCCCCAGTTTGATGTTAACCATGCCAAGTTCTCATGCACAAAATTCTAGGTTGTCTTCAGTAAGGTTTTGGCCATTTTGAGGGGTAGGTACTTATAGTTTCTGAGACAGTTTTTAGATGTAAAATGAGCAGGTATGCTCTAGTTTATGCTAACCTCTCCCACCCGCCAAGAGTTTAAGTTCTTTTATTTTGAAATTCGAATCCTGAGGTTTCTGGGAAATCATTCTCCATACAATGTGGTTGCTGTTTAGCTGCTGTTGTGTCCAGCTCTGCAAGCCCATGGACTGTAGCTGCTTCAGCCTCCTCTATCCACGGGATTCTCCAGGCAAGAATACTGGAGTGGGTTCCCATTTCCTTCTCTAGGGGATCCCCTGGACCCAGGGATTGAACTTGCATCTCCCGCATTGGCAGGTGGAATTCTTTTACCACTGAGCCACCAGGGAAGCCCCACACCTTGTGGAAATCTCTGTATAAGCATTTCCCAGTGACTTCTGAGAACTGTCTTGAGAGAATCAGTAAGTTTCTGATGAATGAATGAATTATCCTACGATTAAATAAATTGGAAGAGTGCCGTATTGATTCCCTCTTCTAGGAGAGTCAGAACACATATTAGCACATTCAAACTCCTGGTAAGTCCTGTAGCAAAAGCTTCTCCATTGCTCTACTATCCAGAGAAGGAAGTTTTTGCTGACACTAGATTAAGAACTGATGCTCTGTCAGAGCATTTTTTAGGGCGCCTTGGGGAGGGGCGGATTTTAAGGGAGTTAATTATCCCCCAATTGATTTTCCTTCTTTTTTCCCCTGTACAGCCTCTTGATTTTGAAACAGTAGCCATTCATAATATTGTAGTCCAAGCAGAAAATCCTGAGCCTCTGGTGCCTGGTGTACAGTATAATGCGAGCTCTTCTGCTACCTTCAGACTGACGGTGACAGACGTGAATGAGGCCCCGCAATTTTTCCAACAAGTATTTGAAGCAAAAGTCAGTGAGGCTGTGGCTAAAGGCACAAAAGTGGGCAACATGACTGCCAAGGATCCGGAAGGTCTGGACGTCAGGTAGAGAGGAGCCGTTCTGGGAAGCTTGGCTGGGTGCTGTAGTCATGGCCTTTGGAGGAGGAAGGGCTGGGGGGCAGGTGGGCAGAGAAGCTGGCCTGACTCGAGGGCTCTCCCCTAAAGGAGCAGCCAGGGATCTGAAGCTGTGTCCTAGTGTGCTTGGTGAATCTGCCCTGGTTTCGGCAGGCTCCAGTCACCTGGTGGGCATCGGGGAGCATCCTGACTCGGGAGTGGGAAGCAGGTCAGATTCCAGCCCAGCCTGCCTACTGCAGGTCTCAGCTAGGAAGTCCAGGAGGTGGGGCTGGAGACCTGGCTGCCCAGAGGCAGGCCCTGTGTCTGGACCAGTCACAGGGCCAGGGTCTGGAGACAAGCTCCAGCTCCTGAGGCAGACGGGCGTTCTAGACAGCAAAATAAAGCAGAAACCTGACGGGGTGAACTCAACCACCTGAGAGGGTGAAGGGAACCTTCTCCATGAGGAGCTCTTCAGAGCAGGTCCAGGGCAACAAGATTCATTCCGGAGCTCAGCCCTGGAAAGGTGAATACGTGGGCTAAGATGGTTAGACAAGGTGTGTAAGTATTTCCATTTTAGTAGTTCTCATTTTTTTTTCAGGGTGATAGAACCCACACAGATTTTCCTTAAATATGTACAACAATATCAAAATTTCCAAGATAACAGATGTATATGTATACATCCATGTCTGTATCAATATCTATAACCGTCTTAAGATCATCTCATTAATAAGCCTAAGGACAGGACTTGAACATGGATCTTTTGTTTCTATTGTATAACGTCAGTCCTGCTGCCCATGGCATGACAAATATTTTAGCATGGCTTAAAATCTATGCAAGTGATTATGAATGTTATGAATGACAATTCCTTAAGTGTCTCTAAATATTTGAGGGAAGTCTTGCCTCCCACTGAGTGATCCTTTTGGCACTTGGAATCAGTTTCAAGACGTTTTTCTGATTGTCAGAATAAAGTTCCCACCTACTATTTTACACTGCAAGCACTTATCAACTGTCACAAAGACAAATAAGAGAAAGGAAAGAAGAGGTGTGTTGTACTGGATGGTTAGTGTAGATACTACTCCGTACGTCAGAGTCACTAAGCGTGATGGGGCACAAAATGTTCCTAATTTTACAACAGTTTACTCTTTAACAAATGCTTCCATCTCCTTCATGAGAATGCCATGAGAAAGTCATAAGTCAAAGGCAAGTGAATACAAAATTGAGTTTATGAGTGGAGAAAACAAAGTCATTTAAGAACATTCCTCAGATGTTCATTCTTTCATCTGAGGGAAAGATATGATGTATGTACTATTAAGTTAAAATCAGGAAGATGAGTAAAAGGATAATGTCCTGGAAGAAACAAATGAAAAGAGTACTTCATGAATGAAGAGTAATCAATAGTTAGGATGCAAGGAGTAAGTCAATTAAGAAAGGATAACGCCAAAGCTGCTGCTGAAGGCTGAGCGATTTAATTCTCTTTCTTTTAGATCCACAAACTTGGAATTCATTAGCACCCAATGGATCCTAATCCAATCTATCAGTAAATATTAGTGATTCTTTCATTGAAATATATCCAGAATTTCTCATCACTTCCTCAGTGAACCAGGCCACATTATCAACTCTTCACCCATCCATTCACTGCAACGAGAGTGGGTCTTTAAAAAAGTAAAATCACGTAACTCCTCTGAAAATCCTCCAGAGGGTTTCCATCTCACTCAGAAATCCCGACCACATCAGTTCAGTTCAGTTCCTCTGTCGTGTCTGACCCTTTGTGACCCCGTGGACTGCAGCATGCCAGGCTTCCCTGTCCATCACCAACTCCGGGAGCTTGCTCAAACTCATGCTCATCGAGTCAGTGATGCCATCCAACCAAACACAGGCAATTTTTAATTCATTGCCCATACACAGAGCCTAACACAGTGCTTGGCATATAGAATATCCTAACACTGGGAAAAAATTAGTTTGAACCAGCAACATTATTACTTTTTAATCATTCTCCTACTCCCAGACATATAGATTGTGTCCAGTATTTTTTAAGTTATAGAAAAGTTTTGAATGTATGTGTATAATTCATTTTTAAGACTTCTATTAAATTGTTTTTTATTTGGAGAAAATTTCCAGAGGTGGGTTTTTTTTTTTTTTAATTTAAAGATACAGACATCCTTATGGCTATGGCGCTTTGTTCCCAAAAGGCTGTAGCCATCTGTTTTCCTTTGTTTCTAGACTTTTCTCGCTCAAATTCACCTTTCATGCACCTACCAATGAGTTCCACTGAAAACACAAACATGACTAGGTCACCATTCCCTGCCTGCCCATCGCTTCCCACGACCCAGCTCCTTCCATCCCTTGAGCTTCACCCTTTGCTGTCCACTGTGTCCTATTTTTATCTCTTCACTCCTGGAATGTCTGATGCCCCCACACCCTAAGCTATCCCTTGGCCTCTCTGCCTTAGTTCCTGCAATTCCTTCTGCTTAAATCATCCTTGTTTTTCTCGCTTTAGTTAACGTCTACTCTTTCAGATGTTTCAGAAAAACATCGATTTCTGCTTTATTGACTATGCCAAAGCCTTTGACTGTGTGGATCACAATAAACTGGAAAATTCTGAAAGAGATAGGAATACCAGACCACCTGACCTACCTCTTGAGAAACCTGTATGCAGGTCAGGAAGCAACAGTTAGAACTGGACATGGAACAACAGACTGGTTCCAAATAGGAAAAGGAATATGTCAAGGCTGCATATTGTCACCCTGCTTATTTAACTTATAAGCAGCCTGGTGGGTTGCAGTCCGTGCAGTCACAAAGAGTCAGACATGACTGAGCGAGTAAACACCCCACAGCACACTCTTTTAGAAAGTCTTCTCTGGTTCCCATTACCTTATCTGGAATTCCACATGGACCCTGACAGTTGTCACACTAGAATTATCTGTCTCTGTCTCCTCCACTGGCCTAACAACCCCCTTTGGTAATTTTCTCTCTTGGTCCACAGCCTGATGTTTGCTATCTCTCAGCAGATGTCTGTTGAATGAAGAGTTCACCGTGCCTCTGAGTATTCACCTATTCACATGTATCCACCAATGAGTGTTCATGTTTTCTTAGAGGGAGTGGATTTAATAGACAATTTCAGGTTGTTTTATTTTAAATAGATGTTTAACTTTTTTTTCACTAGAGGTTGTGACTCTACGTTTTTTTTTTTTTAAATTAAAGCAAGTACAAAAACCACTTTGTAGGGATGAACAAATCCTTCTTTTGAAGGCAGATGGTAGGCAAACAGAGCATTAGTAACATTAGATTATGCTTCTTTATATATGTTATCAATAGTCTGCAAGGGGCAGTGCTGATATAACAGCACAGAGGTGCATAAACTATCTCCACGTTTTCATGCAGGGTAACGTGGGCTTTCTTTTGCTCTTTTCTCTTACTGAAGTTATTCCCTGAGAGGTGACAAGAGAGGCTGGCTAAGAATTGACCCCGCCACTGGTGAGATCTTCAGTGTGGCGCAGCTGGACAGGGAAGCTGAAAGTCTGTATCGGGTACAAGTGGTGGCAACGGAAGCAGGTGAGCCAACACAAATACGGAAAAGGTAACACAAGTGATCAGGGGCTAAGTCAACAGAAGTGGGAGGAAAGGTGAGGTGAGTGGATACTCCACTGGGTCGAATGGTCAGAATATCTGACCGTAGAGAAACAAGAAGAGGACAAACACGGGGGGAAGGGCTCACCCTGCCCTGGCTGTGTTCCGGGTGAGAACCCTCGTGCCTGCCGCGGGCTCTTTCCAGCTGGGCTGCCCCTGGAGGCTGGCACGGCTTCAGGGCCGCTGCTCCCTCTGTGGGGTCCTGCAGGGACCACGGCTCCTAGGAAGGTTCCTGTGCCCCCACTGAACTACCCTGCCTTCCTCCAAAGTGGCTGTGGGTTTCTCCAGGGAGCAGGATCAAACCGCCATGTAGTAATATAGAATTATATGGTGGTGGTGATTTAGTTGCTAAGTCGTGTCTGACTCTTGTGACCCCATGGATTGTAGCCCGCCAGGCTCCTCTGTCCATGGGATTGTCCAGGCAAGAATACTGGAGTGGGTTGCCATTGCTTCTCCAGGGTATCTTCCCGACCCAGGAATCGAACCCGGGTCTCCTACATTGCAGGCAGACTCTTCACCAACGGAGCTATGAGGGAAGCCCCAGAATTATATAATATATAGTAATATACCTGTCTGACTTACCCCCCCACCACCACCAAAATGAGAACTGAACAAAGTATGACTAAATAAACACAGATTTAGAGCAAAGAAAGAAACTTTCAAAATGTAAAGCCCAGGTTTGGGAGTGGGGGAATGGGAAAAATTCCAGTAGGTGGGAATCATTAAAATGGTCCCTGTCTGTGAAAAGCTGAAGAACAGCAAAGTACTGTGGTCATGTTAAATCAAGGAAGCTAGACCTGCAGATGTGTGTGCTGAATTTGAAATGGTTGTGGGTGAGCGCACGGACCTCGCGAGGTGGATGTGGGCTCTCTCTCTTGCTTCTAGTTACTGTGCTTCTAACACATACCACTATCACACTCTACACATTTAACTCTTGATTTAAAAAGCTCCTGATTTAATCAGCAGGAAGTTTCTGGTGAAATCTGTGCTCTGCCTTCTGCTAAAATGTACTGGGGGACATTCACTTTAGACCTGTCCTAAAGCCTCTCACAGTTTAGAAGTGTCAGGAATCAAAAACAGGGTTCAAAACCCTGCCCGCTGTGCAGTTGTTGGCCCTGGACTGATCCGTGTCGATGAAATGACTTGAAGAACCCGGTAGCTTTCCCTCCTTTGGTTAAGCAGACAGCTGGCGAGAAAAGCAGGCAAATCGAATTTACAGGAATTGAAGCAGGTTGGAGTCAGAAATTGCAGGAACATCAGGGAGAATGAGAACCGTCAGTGTTACTACTGTACTGACCGTCTCCTCACGCAACACTATGGGGAGGGATTATTATTGATTATATTTGATGTATGAAGAAACCAAGATACTAATAAATAACTCGCCAATGATCACATAGTTACTAATTGTTCAGGCAGCAAGGTCAAAATTTTTACCATGGTACCCCAGCAAATAACATTTGTACAGCTCTGTACAATTTTCTAAGAATACTATATGTTGGATCCTCATATAGTCACATTTTACAGCTGAAGAAATGAGGCTTAGAAAATTTTTTAAAAATATTTATTCATTCATTTTTGGCTGCATCGGGTCTTAGTTGCGGCACTTGGGCTTCTCTCTAGCTGTGGTGTGCAGGCTCAGCTCGGTAGTTGTGGAGCAGGTTTAGTTGCCTTGCAGCCGGTGGGTTCTTAACTTCCCCGAGCAGGAATCAAATCCTCACCCTCTGGATTGGAAGGCAAAGTCTCAACCACTGGTCCATAGGGAAGTCCTGAGGCTTAGAAAACTTAACAACCACGCCTAAGTCAGTGATGAGGACCAATTGAAGTTGTGGGCTTTAGAGTCAGATCTCCTGGAAGACTCTCCACTGCTGTGTGACCTTGGGCAAGTCACACAACTTCTCTGAGCTCCAGTCTTCTCATCAATAAATGTATGCAGAATTGTTTTGAACTAACATGTATAAAACATTAGCACATAATTCTTGGGTGTGTGCGTGTGTGCTCAGTTGTTGTCTGACTCTTTGCAACTCCATGGACTGTAGCCTGCTAGGCTCTTCTGTCCATGGAATTTTCCAGGCAATAATACTGGAGTGGGTTGCGATTTCCTCCTTCAGGGGATCTTCCTGACCCAGGGATCGAACTTGTATCTCCTGCGTCTCCTACACGGGCAGGCAGATTCATAATTCTTAGTTATTTTTATTATCAAGACTTTTAAAGCAGAAAATGAAACTAGGTCTGAATTGTAAATTTTTTTTTTAAGGAAAGGAAATATCCTTTCTGACTGAGAGGAGAATGAGAGCAGACACCGTGTTTCAATGATTCAATTCCTTAGGTGGATCCTACTTGAGCTCCACGGCGCAATTCCACCTGACCCTTACGGATGTGAATGACAACGCCCCACGGCTGGTCAAGGAGTACACAGGCTTGTTCTTTTGCTATCCCCCCAAAGCACCCGGAAGTCTCATTTTTGAGGCCACCGATGATGATGAACTGACATTTCGGGGTCGACACTTTACGTTTTCCCTTGGCAGCGAAAGCTTACAAAAAGACTGGGAAGTTTCCAAAATCAATGGTGAGTTGTCAAAAGAACATTGAGAAAAACACTGATGGGCGATGAAAAGAGTTTTTAATTTGCCTTGGTGTGTGTGCAGCACTCAACACAGAGCTTTCTTTCACGCTCCAGAAAGGAAGTTCATGCTGTGGAAACTTGCAAAGGCAAGCTCTCCAGAGGGTTGAAAGCCCCCAAGGTTGGGAAAAGACAGATTGTTAACACTCAGTGTCCCCTTTGGTGTACGCGAACAGTTGGACAGTAGTTGGTGTACGTGAATTGTTTTGCAATCAGAGCAGCCTTGCAAAGCAACCAGTGGCAGCTGAGAAACAGACTTCATCATGATCTTTTAAAAACAGCTTTATTGAAATATAATTGACATACAATTAACAGCATATATTTAAAACATACAGTTTTATAAAAGTTGATATATGTATGTGCCACTGAAGCCATCAGCACAACCAGGTAAGACGACTCCACCAGCTCCACCAGGTTTGTTCATGCTCTGTTGCAATCCCTGTTTTCCACCCCACACTGTTCATCCCTCAGTCAGTTCAGTTGCTCAGTCGTGTCCAACTCTGCGACCCCATGGACTGCAGCAGGCCAGGCTTTCCTGTCCATCAACCCCAATCTGCTTCCTGTCACTGTAGATTGTTTGCATTTTCAAGAGTTTTATGTGACCAAAATAACAGCATGTAATTTTTTTTTGTTTGGTTAATTTCACTTAGTATACTTATTTGGAAATTTCACTGTGTTATTGCATATATCAACACAGCACTCATTTGTATTGCAGAGGAGTATTCCATTGTATATCATGATTTATTATTCATTGACTTATTATTACTTAAATTGCTTCCAGTTTTTGCCATTTCAAATAAAGCTGCTATGAACATTTGTGAAAAAGTACTTTGTAGGAGCCTGTGCTTCCGTTTTTCTTGGTTAAATACCTGGAAGTGGTCATATGGTAGCTATATGGTCAAATTTTAAGAGGATATAAAAGTGCTTCCCAAATAGTCTGTAACATGTTACATTTCCACCAGTGAATGAGAATTCTAGTTGCTTAATATTCTTCCCAATGCTTGTTATGCTCAGTCTTTTTAATTTTAGCCATTGTAGTGGGAGTGTAGTATTTCATTATGGTTTTAATTTACATGGCCCTAATGATTGATGGTGTTGACCAGCTTTTCATAAGCTTATTTGCAATCCATATATCCTCATTAGTGTAGTGTCTGGTCAAATATTGTGCTTGCTTAAAAAATTTAGCAAAGGTTTGACTTCTATTGTGGTTTTTGTCAGATATGTTTACAAATATTTTTTTCCAAGGCACTGTTATATTTTTATTTTGTAATAGTACCTTTTGAAGAGCAAATTAAGTTCTGATGAAATCTAATTTATTGAGATTTTTCCCTTATAATTTGTGACTGTTTTGCATATTCTTTAAGAAATTTTTGCCAAGGTCACTAAAGTTTTCTAAGTTTTTTTTTCTTCCAGAGGAAAAGAAAGCTATGGTTTTAGCTTTTACAGTTAGCTCTATGATCCATGTCAGGTTAATCTTTCTTGTAGGTATGGTAAATGTCAAGGTTCATTTTTTTTTAATATGGCTAATTATTTAAACACTGTTTATTGAAAATATCCTTTTCACATTGAATTGTCTTGGCAGCTTTGTCAAAAATCAAGTGACCAGATATACATGGATCTGTTTCTGGACTCTCTCTTTTCTGTTTCATTGAGCTCTTTGTCTATCTTTATAGCAACACCATAATGTTTTGATAATTTCAGCTCAATAATAAGACTTGCAATCAGGTAGTGTAAATGTCCTCGCTTTGTTCTTTTTCAAGTTTATTTTGCATTTCTATATAAATTTTCGAATTAAGCTTGTCTGTTTCTACCCCCTAAACCTATGCTGGTTGTAATTGAGATAGTATGAATCAGTGCCTGAATTTGGGGAAGAATTTAAATCTTAACAAAACTGAATTTCCCAATCCATGAATATGATTATGTCTCCACTTATTTAGGTCTTTCTAATTTCTCTGAGCAATGTGTTTTAATTTTTTAAGTATAGTTTTACAGAATTTCCCATGAGCACTTCATATTTTTATGCTGTTATGAATACTTAAAAATTTTAATTCCAGGATATAGAAATATAATAGATGATTTTCTTATACTGATCTTCTGGTGTATAACATTGCTGACCTCACTTGTAAGTTCTCTCTCCCTTTTTTCCTTACATTTTCATAGTTTTTCTACATATTGTCTGTGAATCATAATAGCTTTATTTCCTTTCCAATCTGGATGGCTTTTTATATGTTTAGCTTGCTTTCTTACTGGTTAAAATCGCCAGGACAATGTTCAGTGAAGGTAGTGAGAGAAGAAACAGTTTGGCTTCTGATCTCAGGGAGAAGGCATTCAGAGTCTCTTACTGTTAGGTATAAAGTTAGCTATAAGTTTTTGTAGATGTCCTTTATCAGAGTGAGGACTTTATCTTTTATTCCTAACTTGCTGAGAGGTTGTTTTGTTTTGTAATGAAGTATGATGCTAAAAACTTCAGGTGTTTTTTCTGCAACTATTTAGATCATTGTTGGTTAATTTACGTTTTTGTTGTTTTGTCCGTTAGTTAGTGAAATACTTCCGTCAACTTTTATATCTTAATTCAGTCTTTTCCTGAGATAAGGCCTACTTGATGGTGAAATATTAGCATTTTTATAAGTGATTGGATTCAATTTGCTAAAATTTTAAGAATATTTCTATTTATAGTCATAGGGATATTGGCCTATATTTTTCCCTTCTAGTGCCTGTGTCTGATTTTGGTATCAGAGTAGTGCTGGCTTCATAGAATGATTTAGAAAGTGTTCTACCTCTTCAATTATCTGGAAGAATTTGTATAAAATTGCTTTTTATTTTTTCCTTCAAGTTTGAAAGAATTCACCAGTGAAGCCTTCTGACTCAAAGTTTCTTTTAGGAAGTCTTAACTACAAATTTGATTTCTTTAATAGATAAGGGACTACTCAAGTTATAGATTTATTTTTGGTTGAGCTTGCTAGTTTGTATCTTTCAAATGATTTCTCTATTTCAATAGATTTGTCTAATTTATTGGCATGAAGTTGTTCATAATATTTTATTACTTTCAATAATTACAGAGTATGTAGTGATATCACTTCATTCTAATACTGGAAATTTTTGCCTCTTTTTTGGTCCTGATCAGTCTGGCTAGAGGTTATTAATTACAATGAATGAGCTTTTGGTTTCACTGATTTTGCCTTATTTTTTTGTTTTATATTTCATTGCTCTAATCTTTATTATTTCCTTCTTATATTTCCTTTATTCTTCTTCTTCTTCTTATTATTATTATTATGAAATGCAAAATAAACTTGGAAAAGAACAAAGCGAGGACATTTACACTACCTGATTTCAACATCTTTATTATTTCCTTCTTACATTTCCTTTATTATTAGTCTTCTTATGTTGTTTTTAACTTGCTTTTTGGTACTGTTTTTATTAAGATGGAAGCTGAAGCAACTGAGAATTTGTTTCTTTGTTAATGTAGGCATTTGGTGTTATAAATTTATCTCAGTGTCTTATTAGCTGTATTCCATAAACTTTGATGTGTTTTCATTTTCATTCAGTTCAAAACACTATCTAACTTCCCTTTAGATTTCTCCTATGACACTTGGGTTATTTAGAAGTAGAGTATTTGGTTCTCATATATGTGGGGATTGCCCACATCTTCCTGGTTACTGATTTCTAATTTAATTCCATGGTGACCTGAGAACACGTGACTGGGGTACTTTTAAACTTACTCAGTTTTTCTTTCAGGACTTTACAGTCTTTTCTTCACCATGTTCTGGATTGTATTGGTTCTTCTTTGTTCTTTTGAGTATAATATCCTTTTTTCTCTGGATACCTTTAAGATTTTCTTTTTCACTAGTTTTCAGTAAATTGAGTATTATGCGCCTTTGCTGATCTTCTTGGATCTGAGGATTTATAGAGTTTTCATCAAATTTGGAAAAATGTTAGCAATTACTTCTTCGAATATGCTTTCTAATTCAGTGTTTGTGACCACTTTATGGAACATAACTACCAGGAGTAATGACAGCCTACTGCATTTGGTGTTCATTTCTACAGCGAAGTCAGGAATTGAGAATTTGATGGCTGCTTCAGCACCCTTTTTAACATTATGGAGGGCACCTGTGGAGTGGTGATACTTGGGGTAGTTTAACTCATACTTTCATCTAACCATTCATGTATGGGGCAGAGATGAGCTTTATTCCTGCTCATCCAGGGGCCCACAGTTGTGTTTCCATGTCAGTCATGTTTTTTTCCCTATTCTGACAGGAACTCATGCCCGCCTCTCCACCAAGCACACAGGCTTTGAGGAGAAAGTTTACAACATCCCAATCCGCATCAGTGATGGTGGCCGGCCACCGTTGGAAGGGATTGTCTCTTTACCAGGTAGATATTTTGCTGCAGGCAACTTGGGATAATGTTGTCTCTCAATATGGTAATTTGTGAGAATTCTTATCTTTAATACCAGATTCTTCAATTGTTTGCTTGAAAATTTATCTACCAAATATTATTCTGTTTCTCAGTTACTTTCTGCAAGTGTGTGGAAAATAGGTGTTTCCAGCCAGCAGCTCACATGCCTGGGATACCCCCAGTGGCCATGGCAATTGGTATACTCCTTGCCACCCTTTTGGTCATCGGTGAGTATAATTGCTCAGATTCAAGGATTTCTGTCATGTTTCTGTCTCAGAAACATGAGCTCATATGAGGGTCTGACTTCATAGGCTGAGCTGGGGCTGCTCAGATGGCAACCTGGGCAATAACCAAGAATACAGATCACCAGTACACCTGATTGGGAGTTACTGCTTTGGTACTGCCCTCCATCCATCACTGCCTTGCTGGTTAGTTTAAAACCAGCAAGTTTAAGCCAGTTAGTTTAAAACCACATAGGCGGCTTTAAAGAATAAATTACTGTATTTTGCGCTGAGTCACCAAGCTTTCACGATGAAGGGGAAAGACAGGCAGTAGCTGTGCCTCAGCTATGTGTCAGGCACTGTGCCTGGTGGGAGGCCCGGTGACGGACAGAAACGGCTCTTTCACTCACAGAGCTTAGGGCCTAGTCCGCCATTGTTGGAATAGGTAGAAGCTAGCCTTCCAGTGGAGATGCGGGCATATCTGAAGGACCTGACATGTTGCGGAACTCCCCCTTCTATGTTTTTGTGACTGTGGACCTTGATTATTAACAGAGTAATTTCACTGCGTCGCAGGCCTCACTCTGCCTTGGCCCCTAGACAGCAGAGTTCCCTGTCTTCCTTTTTGTAAACAGCTCAGTGTCTACTGTAGTCTTTACGCTCTTTCAACAGGTGTTCTCACCACAAATTATGTATGAGAAGTAGATATTCATCAGCTCACATGCACCTGAGCGAAGGAGTTGACACAGCTTCATATCCTTTCTCTTTTAAAGGAAGAGCTGGGGTTATTCGAAGTCTTTTTCATTGTTCTCTTGGCATCTTTTCTTTTCTGCCATCATCCGGTCTACCACCCTGGATTCTGACTCGTAGCTCTAAAAGGGATCTCATTTCTTTATGCCCTTCTGTTTGTATTCCTCATTATTATGACACAGAAAGGCCTTTGTGACATGACCATGACCCATCCTAATATGTGCATAGTAGCAGTAACGGAGTCGCTCAGTTGTGTCCGACCCTTTGCGACCCCACGGACCATAGCCCGCCAGGCTCCTCTGTTCATGAGCTTCTCCAGGCAAGAATACTGGAGTGGGTTGCCATTCCCTTCTCCAGAGGACCTTCCCGACCAAAGGATCGAACCTGGGTTTCCTGCATTTAGGCAGATTCTTCACTGTCTGAAGTCCCTAATATGTGCATGGTGACCATCATTTCTCTCTGACAACAATTTGGTGCAAACCTTTTATGCTAATTGAGCTGGCTTTTGAGGTTTACTCACTTATCAAACTCCCCCCTACCTCTATGCCTTTTCTTATTCTATTTGTCTTCTCATCTTGAAAGGATTTTTGGGCTTACATGCCATGGTTTTCTAGCATGACCATTTATTCTCAAAATTTTACCACAAGTTAAAGATTGGATGTGATTGGTGATCTACAGATAGAAGTAATAGGATCTTGTAACTTCATATCCTTACATTTTTTTCAAAATAGGAGGATTGGGATTATTGCAAGATTCTTAATGGGCCTCTGAGCATCCAGTCTTTTCTGCCGTTATTCCTCCTGTGACCCTAATGCCAGGTTAATTTCCTAAAAACAATTTCCTTTTCCATATAGGTCTCTGGTTTGTAGTATACATTTAGTGCTAAAACGCACAATGTAATTTTGCAGGAGGTCAGAGATGAGGGAAAGCAGAGAGGTTAGGTAGTCTACTCAAGCTGGAGCCACGAGGAAGGTGCCAAAGAAAATGTGATACTTGGTGAAAGTAGGCTTTAGGTAGATGGACGAATCCAAGAAAAGCCCTCTGGTTGTTCTCATTGGATTATTTCCTCCAGGGAAGGAGAAGGAGGACTGGAATCAACATCTATTGACTGTGTCCAGAGTTCAGGAACTCTGTCAGATACTCATACACTTAGACTTCAGGGTAGTGCAGGCATAAAGTCCTATATCCCTTGACAGAGGCCTGGGGCTAGCCATCAGCTTAGATATAACTTGGGACTTGTTACACACTGACAGCAAGAAAAGTGATAAGCGTAGTTATCCAAGAAAACCCATGCCTAGAAGCCCTTAATCACCATGGCAACAAAGCTTTGTTGACCCACTCACAAAATGAAATTATATGAGTCATTTTTTCCTACCAGAGTGCTACTTTATAAATGAATGTGACAATACATTGTAAGATTTCATCTATTTGACTCTGATTTTTCTCTTTTAGGCATAATTTTAGCAGTGGTGTTTTTCCGGATGAAGAGGGATAAAGGCCAACATAATGCTGAAAGTGCTCAGGCATCTGAAGTCAAGCCTCTGAGAAACTGAATGTGAAAAAGAATGTTTGAGTTTATGTACCAAGTGCTATTTCAGTAACATAACCATTTAGTCCCATATTTTTCCTTTTCATCCAACATGTGCACTGGAAGTTTTACAGATAAACTCTCTTGTCTTTTAATATTTTATTACCTTTAGATATTCATGTGCTATCGACATTAGAGATATTTTCCAATTTCTCATGACACTTTTCTATTCTGCAAAGGTCGTAGCTATTTCTCCAAACACAAAAATGTGTGTTTTTCCCTCTTAGGGAATGAGGGGCTGATGAAATACTCTGTTTATTTTTGCTTCCTCAAGAGATTTTATCAGTCACCCATCACAGAGCTTTCTGGATTCCATTTATGCTTTTTTCTAATTCCATCCCGTGTCTCCTTCCACCTTATCTCCTTTGGTATTTCACTAATTTTAAAACATTTGTTGGAGAAAAGAACAAAGCAGAGTCTCAGGAAAAAAAATAAAAAGGCAGACCTGTCCCTCAGTTTGAACAGAAACTCTCGATCATTTGAAGAGGCCTGCTTCACAGACCCTGGTTGCAAACACCGACCACTCACCATGTTTACTCCCCACCTACCATGCTCGTGTGCTGTGCACGCTTCCTTTACATGTATACTAATAAAGTCTTGGTTATTATATATTTAATGGTGAAGGGAAATAAGGAAGCATGAAAGATGTAGCGACAACAAGCAAGAATAAACATTGGCTGTGGTTTTGTTTCTTGGATTTCTTTGGTTCTGCTTCCTGGTTCTTTGCATTTCTTGAGGGAAGGACTAGATAGCAGTGTTACCTACTGTTAATCAAAATTACCTCTCATGTAGAATTAACCCATAAAGAGGGGTCCGCAATGAAATAAAAATTCACTGTGCTTATGATCATGGATTGGGATGTTCAAGGCAGATACATGAGGAATTTTAAATTTTTAAATAAGAAAATCTTAGATTTGGAAGCACTTCTAGGACCTGGAGCTGTTGTCTGGCTCCCAATTTGAGTCTTGAAAGCATTCAACATTACACAACCTCTCAGAATTTTCAAGAATTTTGGGGAAAACAACTTGTATCTGAAAAGGCGCTCCTACACTGATGGCTAAAGCAGGCCATGGAGTTCTGTTTTTCATAAATAACCCTCTTTGTGGGCTTTTATTATATTTTTTTAAAGCAAAAAAGTAAGACAAAAGAAATTATGGAAACTCTGTTTCTAAGACCTCAGTATTATTTTCTTGCATAATGTTATCCTGGGCCCCACATAATACTGAGCTTTCTCATCTGTTTTTTTTTTTTCCCCACACAAGACTCATTGGAAGTCTTATGATGGGTGAGGTTCTCTCTTGTCTCACCAAATGCTGAAAGACCAAACAAAAGAAAACAAAAATCTAGGAGTGCCAGAAGCAAATCTACTGCACAAATTTTACCCCAGCCTAAAGAATGGTCTAACTTCCTTAGCAACGTCTATAGGAAATTTTCTTGTGTGTTTTTGACCAAGGGTGATTGTGATTTAGGTCACTTAAAATTGCATCCCTGTTGTTGTTCAGTCGCTCAGTTGTGTCTGGCTCTTTGCGACCTCATGGACTGCAGAATGGCAGATCACTTTATCATTCCTGAAAGACAGGCAGTTCCGTGGCAGGTCTGCTCAGGGGGCTCAGGAACCCCTCCTGCCTCAGTTCAGGGTTGTCCTCTCTGGACCAACTTGTATCACCTAATAGTAGACTGATCACACATAACCATCTCAAATCTAAAATCACTGCTTTTTCTCTTCTGAAACCACTGATTAGTACTCATGCTTCTTTCCCTTGGTGGGCCCTCTGTCTAAACCTTCTACTCCTTTCATGACCAGATCCTACCCATTCTTAGAGTCTTCAAGACCAATTTAAATACTGGTCCCTTTGGGAAGCCTTCTCTGAGGAAACTACAGGGACCCGGCCACCATCTCATCTAAACCTCTACACCGTGGTGAGGAAAAAGCCGAGATCTGTTCCCTCTGCTGGTGAGAGTGGTTCCATTTCCACCAGAAGACATCTTCCCCTCCCCGTTCCCCAGCTTTTCCACACCCCTTCTGTACAGTTCAGAGTCAACTTCCTGTTTTTCCCCATGTCCCTAGACTCATTTCTAGAATTTTGTCGAAACTCTCAGAAAACAGCTCTCTTTAAGTACAATTTGCTAAACTAGGAGAAAATAAGCTTAGAGCATTCTAGTCACCATAAGAAGTAAGCCTGTCTCAGAGCAAGGACCACAGAGAGTTCAGAGGAGACTTTGAAAATGCTGAGTGCCTGCTCCAGCTCTGTCTGAGGGCAACCTTGCTCTGGACTTTCTTATCCTGTGAGGCGGTATGTTCCTTTCTTACTTAAAGCTCAGTGGAGTTCTGCCCTGGCAACTAGAAGAGTGGATGTTTGTACCTTACGTGTCGACCTTCTGTTCCACAGCTGGAGCATGTTTGACCTCCCCAGTTAGTCTGGGGTTTCTCTGAATCCTTTCAGTGTCTCTCTGACAAGTCTTGGCTCATAGTGGCTCCTCCATAAGTTTTTAAAGGATGAATACATGAAACAGCTGATTCATTTAGGCCATTTATGCCATTGTCATTTAAGAGGCAACCGTTAGACAAAATCGAAATGAACCCATTCTATGTTTAGTTACGGTATCCTCAATGATACCGTAAACTCCCACTTCACCATGCTCTATTGTGCCGTTCCAACATCCTCAGAGCTGAAAGCAGTGGTGAATGAGGCCTGTGAGTGACAAAGCCCGCAGGAATTTCTAGATGATTGAGAAGTAGCTGTGAGAGTGAGAGGGTCTCAGGATGGGGGGTGGGGGTGGGGGTGGGAGGTACTCCTGGGAGAAGCTGTAAGGAAAGTCTTGGGGGTTTCTGGACAGCAGTAAATGAAGAGGAGAGATCTCAGGGTGGGGGTCCATGGTCTAGATACTCACAGGCAGGAATCTGAGGTTACCTCTGAAGTATCCAGGGCAAGAAGGAGAGAATTTGTTTCCAAGGTTCTGTATAATGCTATATGCATCATGAGAACTTGTTGAACTTGGAGACTTAAGAGTTATATGAAAAGAAACAATGTCTTAAAATTTTATTTTAAAAATTCATTTAAACTATTTTAAAAAGTACAGTTCAGTGGCACATTAAGTACATTCACATTATTGGACAACCATCACCGCCATCCATCTCTAGAACTTTTTCATGAATGTGTAGAGTTTCTGAATGAAACAATTAAAAGTGAACTCCTCATCCCTTCCTACCCCTAGTTCCTGGAAACAACTGTTCTAACTTTCTTTCTCCATGAATCAGGTATCATACACGATTTGTTCATCATATTAGTATTTTAAAACGGGTTTTAAAATAGTAAGAGAGAAAAAATCGCATTCAAACCTAGGAGTTATCTTATGAGGAGACTGTCTCAAAGCTAATGCTACTTTTGATTTTGCTGCAAATGTCCTTCTACACTTAGATATATGTTTTACACATCTATGAAGATATCCATACAATGCATACACAATGCACGTGGGTTCTCCAAACACAGACACTCTCATTGCTCCTAAATTTCTTCTCACCGAAGCCTGTATCCTGGCTGAATCCCGAGACTGTGGGCAGCTGTTGGATGGCCAGCTCTCTACCACAGGGGTGCTCAGTGGGCACATGTTAGAATCAACTGGGGGAGTTTTTCAAAAACACTCACTCCAGAGCCCCATCCCCAGATGAGTCAGCAACTCTGGGCAGGGTGTTTTAACTTTAATATTCTGAAGAAAAAAAAAAAAATCCCTGCGTGAGTCTAATGTGAAACCACGGCTGAGATCCCTTATTCCAGACAATCCTGAGAGGGGTTAGCACCAGGCTGGTGTAGAATATGATCCTCTGTGGGGTCTGAATTAGCATCTTTCTTCAGAACATCAGATTCCCAAGCCTCTCAACTTTCTGGCACCTTTGACCAGAGCCTGCTCCCATTTTTTCCCATGTGGACACAGGGATCATGACCTAGAGCTCAGGGAAGGCGCTCAAAGATCCTTCCGCTGAGAGAGGCCTGGTGGGTACAGACTCAGGTCGCCCTGCCAGCGCATTGGAGCCTGTGAACTCCAACCATGAAGCTGAGAAGAAAGACACGGCTTTCACCTGTGGAAGAGCAGAACTTTTGTAGACTAGAGCAAAAATTACTCCGAAAACACACATTTCTGTAAAGTGATCTTCTTGTGCTTGGAGACCTGGTTATTTAAAGGGACATTCCTGACAGTCTTCCCTGTAGCTAACATGGTAAAGAATCTGCCTGCAATGCAGAAGACTGGGTTTGATCCCTGAGTCAGGAAGATCCCCTGGAGAAGGAAATGGCAGTCCACTCCAGTATTCTTGCCTGGAGAATACCATGGACAGAGGAGCTTGGCGGGCTACAGTCCACGGGATTGCAAAGAGTCAGACATGACTGAATGACTAATACTACTACTTCTTGACAGTGTTAAAGACAAAGAATATTTTTCATAACACAATTACTTCCCATTTTATTGGTTTTCAACTTGTACCTCGAGCATGGTACAGGCCCCGTTCGACATGTCAAAAGGACTGTATGCTACCTGTTAGTCATGTGTCAGCCATCTGAGCCCTTCGGACAAGGAGGGTGGCATCCTGACACGGTCTAAAGGGGAAGGGACTGTCCTGGAACCCAGGGGTAATAATGTCCACGGCTAGGGCACAAGTCACACTTGGGGCCTCCACAAGTTATTTGTCTCCAACTGCTCTTGGTGTTTTGGGAGAGAAATCAAAGTCCACCTCCTCCCCCATCTTTTTACACATGATCCTCATCCTGGGAGCGCGCAGTGGGACAGGAAGAGGGGTGAAGCCCAGCTATGGAAACAAGGGCTCCTCTGATGGGGAGAAAGAGTTTTCATTCTTTCCATTGCAACAGCTGGGTTGAGGGGTAAGTCCCGGAGTTAGAAAGCTACACTGGAAGGGGAGGAGGGCAGGCACCAGGGAGGTGGGAATAAAAATAGCACCCGTGTGCTCGCAGCATTTTAGTTACTTGAATTAAGCACAGGACTGGGAGGAAACAGAACGTATTTTTAGTAACCGAAGTTAAAGTGAGACTTTCTGGCTCTTGACCAAGAGAAGATCCCAGAGGAGAAATTGCCGGGGGTCTGCTGCGGCCTTGGTTGGCGGCAGACACAGAGAACCAGGGAAAGGTCCCCTGAGAGGCAGGAGGGGAGAGGCCCCAGGAGGCTCCCTGCCGAGTGGGGGGCTCCCTGCCGAGTGGGGGGCTCCCTGCCGAGTGTGGACCTCTGTTGGGGGATCTCTGGGTGCCTTCCTAGGGCCTCTGAAGGAGAAGCCTACGCTGGAGTAAGCAGGCCGCGCGGCTTGGCGCTGGATCACTGCCTGGCGTCCCGGTTCCGGCTGAGCCGGAAGTTGGTCCTGGGGTTAGGCTTCCTCGGGGTGTGAGTTCTTCCCCGGTTGCTCCACGTCCTCCCAGCTCAGTGTCAGTGATCCTTCCTTGGAAGAGCCCGTGTGTTCTCCAGAAAGGGCTTTCAGGAAGTGGAGGCCGAGAAAGAAACAGGCAAGGGGAAGTTCTATGAGAGGCAAGGCCTGTGAGAGATGGAAGAAAGGAGGGTAAGGGGAGCCCGGGCCGTGAGGGAAGGGTGCTGGGTGTTGAAGGAGCCAAGGAGGGCGGGAGGACCTTTAGGAGGAGCCTCAGGCCCGCCGTGCAGCTCTGAGAGCCCGGGGCCAAACCCGTGCCGAGCTCGAAGCAAAGACTGTTGGAGAAGCCCACGTTGGGCAGAAGCCTCCGATCTCAGAACCCCTGTTCCGCCAGGCTGCTGACTGGGGATGTGATCCTGAATGTGGAGGTGGCGATCCTCCAGCTCCTGCGGTGAGGGGCCTCTTGAGGGAACATCTGAGCCTACTCCGCCCCCCACCCCCGCCCCGCCCCGCCCCATCCCATGGCCGTCATAGTTAGGTTGCTGTTTTGTCCTTTTGCTTATCTGTAGGTCAGATATTTGTTGAGCCTCCACCATGACTAACGGTAAAGAATCCTCCTGCCCATGTAGGAGACTCAGGTTCAATCTCTGAGTCAGAAAGATCCCCTGGAGCAATGAAATGGAATGAAATCCACTCCAGTATTCTTGCCTGGAAAATCCCGTGGAGGGAGGAGCCTGGGGGCTACAGTCCATGGGGTCACAAAGAGTCGGGCACGACTTGGAGACTAAAAAAGCTACAACCATATCATGGCCTGATATTGAGCTAGTCACCAGGAACACAAATCACATTAGCTAGTAATTTTACAGCATTAATCATGTGCCCCGTACTATTCTAAATGCATTACAAAATATTGTCATTGAGTCCTTACAACAACAGTATGAGGGAGATACAATTATCATGTCTATTGTACAGATCAGAAACTGCAATAGAGAAAGGTGAAGTATGTAACTTGCTCACGGTTGCATACCAGGCAAACAACCCCAGAAGTCTTAACTCTGAAGTCCATGCCCCAAACTACCATATTTCATCTAATCTAAGGAACCAGCTCTTGTGAGATGCATTGTTATTTCAAGTGACACTAAGAAAGAAAGGAAGAAAATGAAGTTGCTCAGTCGTGGCCGACTCTTTGAGACCCCATGGACTGTAACCTACCAGGGTCCTCTGTCCATGGGATTTTCCAGGCAAGAATACTTGAGTGGGTAGCCATTTCCTTCTCCAGGGGCTCTTCCCAACCCAGGGATCGAACCCGGGTCTCCTGAATTGCAGGCAGATGCTTTACCATTTGAGCCACCAGAGAAGAAAGAAAAGAGCTCTGCAATCAACGTTGCCATGCCATTATTAGTAAGAGGCATCCTCAACTGCAGAGAGATTAAAATGTGAAAAAGAAAGCGAATCTTGAATTGATCATTGTTACAAAGAGGCACGTCTCTGTTCTAAGGCACAGTTGCACAAGGGAGACAACTTCAATGATCGTCGTGCAATGAGCTGAGCTTCAAGTCAGACTAAGGTGGAGTGCACACAGACTGCTTCGGTGGCAGAAATAGGCGACATTCACTTCTATCTGAGGGTCTGGGAACCCATCGCAGAAGTGGCACCCAGCTCTGCCTTAGGGTTTCTCCAAATAGAGAAGGGAAGGATAGAACTGGGAAATCTGGGGTACTTTAAGGGCCATGATTGCTAATACGAATGCTAATATTAATTAGCAGTAGCTAACAATAGCTAATTGTTCAGTCTTCACCACGTGTCAGGCACTGTGTTTAGGGCTTTCCATGCATAATCCCATTTAATCTTCACAGAAACCCTTTGAGAAAGCACCCTTACGAGGAAGAATCCCGAGGCTGAGGAGGTGAAGTACAGCACAACTAATAGGTAATGTACCAGTTTAAGGGTCTCTGGCAGCCCAGCTCCCAACTCTCAGATATTAACTACACTGCAGAGCCACCTCTAGGAAGCAGGTTAGTCTTATAACAATGTACTGTACAACTGAAATTTGCTAAGAGAGTAGAATTTCAGTGTTCTGTCTCACACACAAAAGGTAAATGTGTGAGGTGATGGCTGTGTTGATTTAATTAGTTCAATGGGAGGAATTCTTTCACAACATGTACGTATATCAGCTCATCACATTGTACACTTTTAAGTCTCTTGCTGTGTTATTTGTCCGTTGCTATCTCTCTCAATAAAATGGAAAAAAAAAAGAGAGAATTGGTGATGAGACCTGCTCATCAAGATCACTCTCATCCACTGAGCTCTCCATTTCCTGGGAAAAGCACGTGTGAGGGCTAAGCATTGTCCAACCCAAGGGCTGAAGAGAGACCCTTGACAGACCAAAGACCTGACTCTGAAGTTGGGCAGAGGATGAGTGGTGGGCAGGAGGTTCTGAAAGTGTTGGTGCAAGATTGGGCCCACTCAGTCATTTCAATGAGCAAGTCTTTGCTGAAAGCTCATCTCAGGCAAAGATCTGTGCTGAGCATCCAGAGGACTTTTGAATGAAGTTGTGGACTGAGTGTCAAATGTTGCACGAATGAAATATAACGTTGAATTCCTTTGCTGCTGCTGCTGCTAAGTCGCTTCAGTCGTGTCTGACTCTGTGCGACCCCATAGACGGCAGCCCACCAGGCTCCCCCGTCCCTGGGATTCTCCAGGCAAGAACACTGGAGTGGGTTGCCATTTCCTTCTCCAATGCATGAAAGTGAAAAGTGAAAGTGAAGTCACTCAGTCGTGTCCGATTCTTAGCCTCTCTTATCCAACCCCTACCCACTCTGACCTCATCTCCTGCCTCCTCCCTCTTACTCACCATGCATTAGTCACACTGACCATCTAGCACTTCCTTGAGGGGGCAAATTCCTTCCCCTTCTGTTTCTTTACATGTGCCTCTGCCTCAAAGATTCTCCTACCTCTAACCCCCTTTTCTGTGTCCGCCCTTTTCTCTTGCTTTAGGTCTCAGTGTAAAGTGGGTCTCCTCCAAGCTGTCCTGCCTGTTATTATCCACCTGTTAATTTTCTTCCTAGCACTTTCATAGTGTATATTATGTCCTTTATTAGTTTGCTTCTTTAGGGGCAGAAACCTTGTTCGCTGTTGTGTCCCATCACTGAGCATGGTGCTGGCATGTAGGAGAGGCTCTGTATTCGAATAAGTGAATAGCTTAACTTAGAATCTAATTATGGAGCCAAGATGTACATCAATGGCAGCAAAGAGTTAGCTGCTGAACTTTCAATAAATGGAGAGATTTATGGGGCAGAAAATGTCAAGGAGATACAAGCATTGAACAGGGTGGGCAGAATCCAAAGACTTAGGGATAGCCCTGGAGAAGAACCAGCTAGGAGAGAAAATCCAGTCTGTGGGAGAACACAAGAATAGTTTTATCTTCCCTACAGGTTTGAAGCACTTTCAGTTTCAATACCTGCAATCTGTCTAGCTTTACTTACCTCATGAGCTCTCCTCCTACTTACCGGAACACGAGCAAAGGCCACGGCGGCCAGCTGTCCAGGCTTCTTTCCCCAGAGTGCTCTGGTGGACTCCCTTGGAGGACCAAACACAACACTGAGATTGAACTCACCTATGGCTTCTCAGCCCAGGAATGAGGATGTTTGGGGGAAAACCAGCATGGATGCTGCCTCACCTCATGAAAAGTGATCCCCAAAGTCCATGGCTCAGAGCGTGAAGAATCAGCCTGCAAGGCAGGAGACCTGGGTTCAATCCCTGGGTGGAGAATATCCCCTGGAGAAGGAAATGGCTACCCACTCCAGTATTCTTGCCTGGGAAATTTCATGGACAGAGGAACCTGGTGGGCTGCAATCCATGGAATCGCAAGAGTCGGACACGACTGAGTGACTAACACACAATGCAGAGAGGACCTCAAATGGTCATATTTTAGAATCCCTTCAAGGAATGTAGATGCAGAGATGTAATTCATCAGCTATAGTGTCTTCAGTCAGCTATTCTTCCCCACCCCACCACTGAGGTCTAATAGAGCACATTATTTGATTCACTTGCTTAAGAGTTGTACTTACACAACTTTGAATTTCATGAATTTCCACACTGTACATGTTGAAGGTTAAGACTTGTTACCATTTTACACATGTTCTGCCTTATCTTACATGTCTAGAAGGTGGTCTCTAGAGCATCAAGTCTTACTTTAATTATTTATTCATGTGTTCACTTCCCGTCACCCCACCCCTCTCCAGCACACACTCGGCGCAGCTTTAGGGCAGAAGACAGGTCTTATTATCATTGTAACTCTGCTGCCAGCAAAGAATCTTTAATAAAACAGTTTCTTGGTAAGTGTTGAATTAAACTGCAGTATTCTAAGACCTTCCAGAAGTTCAGTTCTCTTTTTTAGTAACGTTGCCTCAATTCACCTGTGCCCAAGGTTGTTTGCCTGTTAACTGTATAAAGCAAAATCTGTGTCCTCCTTGTCAAAGACTATTAAAGGGCAGAAATCTCATTTTATTTTATTTATTTTGTTTTTGAGAAAAGCCACTATAAAGCACTTTTATTGCAATAATAAAACTTGAAACTCATGTGTAGTGCAGGGGATGGGGGTAGGCTGAGGGAGTAGGCAGCAGTTTCTCTCACAAAATCACTATACAGGACAGCAAAGGGGTGAGAGGGGGCAAGGAGAAGCCAGGAAACTGAGATCAGCAGGGGGAGCTGAGCATCAAAAAACAGGAGATGCTGAAGCCGTGATGACCAGCATCATTTTCTTAAGACAACACCCAAGGATTTGTCATGATGGCTGGGCTTTCATGGGTGTTAAGCGTCTATAAGCAGCACCTTCAATTTAACTTTCAATTAAAGTTCTTAAAATTTAGGAAGTAGAGCTTGGATAGCTATGCATTTACAAAAATCCTGGATATCCATTAGAAAAACCACAGGATGGAAAAAAAAAAAAGAAAGGCCAGGCCATGAAGGTTTCCGAGGTCCCTGCTGGCCTGGGGAACAGACATCTGCAATGTCCAACATCTCAGTGAAAACGATCTGCTTTCAAAAGGCAGAGGGTCTACAAGGAGGGTGAGGGTGGAGCAGTGGAGGCAAAGGCTCTCCCCCTTCCCACTGCAGTTTTGGGTAAGGCTTTCAATTCAACCCGAGGACGTCTCTCAACTTGGAGAATAATTCGGCCCTCAAAAGCGCCTCGAGTCTGCAATGGCTTGCAGCGCAGCAGCAAGAACATTTAATATATATATATAATAGATAAAACTTTTATCGAAAAAAATAAAGATTCTTGCACTCTTCCCAACACCAATTCCTAGTCTAAAGTTAACCCATTACTTGTGCTGTTAATACTTGACTAATACTTAATTGGAAACCTAGATCCAAAGGACTGAAACTCAGTCTTCACCCCAAAACAAAAACAAACTGAGTAATTTGAGGTTTATGGCATATAGTTCAGGTCAACACACATACCAGGAGAAAGGGGAAGAGCAAAGCTGGTGATAGAACACATTCAGTCTGGGAAGATGTTTATACAAAGAGTGTAGTGGAACGTCAAGAAGAGCTCCATACAGACTCGCTGTGTGCGTCTGGAGGCGCCAGATCCTTCTGTGGCACATCCAAGAGTGGGGAGCTCAGGGAGGAGGCCACTCCTGTCATTCCAGTTTTAGAAGTTCCATGTCAGAGAGTGGCATTTGGTGGGATGATGCCTGGGTGCCCAGTGGCACCATAGGCATAGTCTAGGGAGATAGTCAGCTTGGCTCTCTGACCCATGCTTATCTGGGCAACCCCTTCTTCCCAGCCTCGGATCACCTCCTGCTTGCCCCGCACAAACGTGAAGGGTTTGTTTCTTTCCCGGGAGGAATCGAATTTCTTTCCATCTTCAAGCATCCCCGTGTAGTGCACCACGCAGGTCTGGCCACGCTTCGGGAAGGTGCGCCCGTCTCCGGGAGTGGTGGCCTCCACCTGCACTCCCATGGCTGCGGTAGTGGTGGACACTGGGTTGGCCGACGGGCTGCGCGATGGGCAGCGTGGACCGAGACCGGGTCTCACGGCTCTGCCTCGACCCTCTGCGCTACGGCTGCTGCTGCTGCTAAGTCGCTTCAGTCGTGTCCGACTCTGTGTGACCCCATAGACGGCAGCCCACCAGGCTCCCCTGTCCTCGGGATTCTCCAGGCAAGAACACTGGAGTGGGCTGCCATTTCCATCTCCAGTGCATGAAAGTGAAAAGTGAAAGGGAAGTCGCTCAGTCCTGTCGGACTCTTAGCGATCCCATGGACTGCAGCCTATCAGGCTCCTCCGCCCATGGGAGTTTCCAGGCAAGAGGACCGGAGTGGGGTGCCATTGCCTTCTCCACGCGCTACGGCTGCGCACCCAGAAATCTTATTTTAGCTTTAACTGGTCTGTGACTTAATTTGGGAAGCCTCACCTTACCCACGATTAGACATTATTGAGCAAGAATACAGAAAAATGAAATGAAAGTTAAAAATAACTTTCTGCTATAGTGAAATAACAATTTAAAACTCTAAGCAAAACTCTTTGCCACAAACCTCAACCCAAGAATCCAGCTATTTCCGAATTTGTAGGGATTTAATTGCCACATTTCTGCCAAGGACAATACCATGCAATGGAGCTAGGTATGAAGTCATTTGGGCATGTGTTTTCTGGAACTGTGCCCCAAATAGTTTTCTTCTTGACATATGCCCAGCTTTTTAATACAGCTGAGCATTAGTAATGCTCATAGTTTCTTTATAAAATCATGTTTAAAATATAAAGGAAGCATGGAAAGATGCTCAGAGTAAGGGAAAGGAAAGAAAAATAAGGAGGAAAGCATTTGTTGAGGATGAGTGAACACTCAGCAAGAGTGCATCATGAAAACTATTCTGTCAATGAGAACCTTATCCAAAGAGTCAGCCCAATGATTGACATGACATTTGCCCCCTGAATTAGGACACTAAGGATTATTTTCTTTAGATTCATGCATTATTAATCCACACTTAATCCACAAAGGACTATTACTCTTTTTTTTTTATTATTCCTAAGAAGCAGGCAGAAGCAGTGATGACCACCCTACACCTTTGTTCATGCAGTTTCCTTTCTGTCAGTTGTTTCACTCCACTCATGTCAAGTCTTCAGAAGGAATTTTGGATGTTCCCTGATTGCAGGTTCAAGGACTCTTCCACCAAAAGGTTATTAAGTAAATGTTTACAGTCATCTTTGCCCACCTTGGACTGTTCCTATCTCTGATATTTCACCACGATCAGAGCCTAAGATCAGTTGGCAAATATTTTAAGGAAATAAAAAGTATGAAAATCTCTACTGAGGTCAGAACTGTGGAATTACAGAGAGACTTGGTGGACTCCCCAGCAGCTGAGAACAGTCAGCTAGAGAGTGATGCAGAAATTCATAAACCACATTAAAAGTTTTGGTGCCCTGGAAAAAGCTATGAAATGTTCCAGTCATTAAATTACTCAACTGAAATCACTTTCAGATGAGCAAATGCAGAACAAACCCAAGCTTTTAAACTACATCATATGTTCCAAAAGTAAAATGGAAAGCAGTAAAGCAGAGTGGTCTGTTCTTAATCCCACCTGCTTATGCAGGTGATTTCAGATTTAATACAAAGACATCTCCAGTATGTCTGCCCACAGAGCTGAATATGTGAAAATAATAAGCTTGGACCACTGACTCAAAGGAGTTTAATTTTTAAATGATTCTGCCAATTAGAGTGGTTGATGTCAGGACATTTAATACATAGTAGATTTCAGTAATGTTCATTTCAGTGATACACAAACACACAGATAAATAATATCTGTGGTGAGAATAAGGTGAAAACTCTTGGCAGAGTAAGTAGCCCTATGAAAGAATAAAAATAGAGGCCAAAAAATAAGACAAAAACTTGCAGACTAAAGTGCTGAAAAAAATCAGAGAAGAAAGTCATAAAAAGGAGTAAGTGGTTGACAAGCTCAACTGTAGTAAGGGGCCTTGGACTGATCAGTGTCAAGCAAATTTAATAACAACCTGGTGATCTGGAAGATGATAGTTGCAATTTGCACGCAAGATCAATTAAGTAGACGTTGCCTCCAACTCCCTGTGCATTCCCTTGTATCATCTCCTTACCAAGAGTGTGGGTGGGATTTAGTTACACAATACTAGTGAATAGAATCTGGAAGAAGTGATGGGTGTCACTTCTGATATTAGGTAAGAGAAAGACTGTGGTTTCTCTCTTGGGCTGCCCTCTCATTCTCACTCTCTGATTTGCTTGCTTTGGGGAAGCCAGCTGCCACCCTGGAGCTGTCCTAAGAAGACAGTCACGTGACAAAAACCCTCCTGTTTCTGGGCGATAGCCAGGGTGAACCCGAGTCCTGCCAGCAGCCATGGGCATCCAAGCACATTTCTGCAGTCATTTACTGTGTTAGGAATATGTATTAATAGACATGGATTGCTTTCATTTATCTCAAGAAGTACGACTGTGCTATTAATATTACTGAAAATCACATTGTAGCCATAACAGCAAAGAGTGATGGCCCTGTGGGCTTAAGGATAAAGGTGGAAGATATCCTTCCTCAATGACTGAGCAAAGAAGATAGATGTCCTCTCACATTCAGTTTACTCTTTAGTCTCCTAATTCATGGTTTCACTTATCATTTCAAGGTCTGTTTAGAAAATTCCAATCTGTTTTGGCTAGATAGACAAAAATAGATGACTAAGAGCCAAAACAAAATATTTAAGAAACTGTGATCTTTTTAAATGGGATTTGTTTTTAAGTCACTTTCTCTTTTGAAAAAAGATAACAGGAAGGAAAACAGTTTAACAGGGCTGCCTAACACAGCCATTTGGATGTGGTTATTTTGATTTAGGAAGTGTTTTGGTGTAACTGTTTTGATCCCAGTATTCCCATGAAAATGAAAAATGCTGTTTATTTTCAAAAATTTCCAAGTGATATGCCCAGTAAATTAGTGGATCTTTCTATCCTGACCCTCCCTCACCCTGGATCACTCTGATCTTAATTTCCAGGTAGTAGTTGATGATGAGATGAAACTTAGGGGTTGGGTAAGGATGACAATTTCAGAGTACTGCAGAATGATATTTAAAATGTAAAATTTTAGTGGCACAATTTTGGAGGGATATTCAAATAATCTGGTTATCAATATGGCCATTTCAAATTGTCAAGTACTTGGAGGTATATTATTTTTGCTAATATCTCTTTGCTTATGTGACCTTACTCAAAATGTGTAATATCCGCTAATATAACTTATGTAAGTGTTTTCCAGATTTAAATGTAGATAGATATCAGTTACATGAAATGCTCTCTGGAATGCACTATAATGTAATGGTTATGAATACAAGATAATATACTCTATAATGTAGTATGTAATGCTGCTGCTGCTAAGTCGCTTCAGTCTTGTCCAACTCTGTGCACCCCCACAGATGGCAGCCCACCAGGCTCCCCCATCCCTGGGATTCTCCAGGCAAGAACACTGGAGTGGGTTGCCATTTCCTTCTCCAATGCATGAAAGTGAAAAGTGAAAGTGAAGTCGCTCAGTCGTGTCCAACTCTCAGCGACCCCATGGACTGCAGCCTACCAGGCTCCTCCGTCCATGGGATTTTCCAGGCAAGAGTACTGGAGGTAGTATGTAATACTATACGCTATATTAATACTCTATAATAAATAGGAAAAGGAGTACGTCAAGGCTGTATATTGTCACCCTGCTTATTTAACTTATATGCAGAGTACATCATGAGAAATGCTGGGCTGGAAGAAGCACAAGCTGGAATCAAGATTGCCAGGAGAAATATCAATCACCTCAGATATACAGATGACACCACCCTTATGGCAGAAAGTGAAGATGAACTAAAAAGCCTCATGATGAAAATGAAAGAGGAGAGTGAAAAAGTTGGCTTAAAGCTCAACATTCAGAAAACGAAGATCATGGTATCTGGTCCCATCACTTCATGGGAAATAGATGGGGAAAAAATGGAAACAGTGTCAGACTTTATTTTGGGGGGCTCCAAAATCACTGCAGATGGTGATTGCAGCCATGAAATTAAAAGACACTTACTCCTTGGAAGAAAAGTCATGACCAACCTAGATAGCATATTAAAAAGCAGAGAGATTACTTTGCCAACAAAGGTCCATCTAGTCAAGGCTATGGTTTTTCCAGTGGTCACATATGGATGTGAGAGTTGGACTGTGAAGAAAGCTGAGCACTGAAGAATTGATGCTTTTGAACTGTGGTGCTGGAGAAGACTCTTGAGAGTCCCTTGGACTGCGAGGAGATCCAACCAGTCCATTCTAAAGGAAATCAACCCTGAATATTCATTGGAAGGACTAATGCTGAAGCTGAAACTCCAATACTTTGGCCACCTGATGTGAAGAGTTGACTCATTGGGAAAGACCCTGATGCTGGGGAGCATTGGGGGCAGGAGGAGAAGGGGACGACAGAGGATGAGATGGCTGGATGGCATCATGGACTCGATGGACATGAGTTTGAGTGAACTCTGGGAGTTGGTGATGGACAGGGAGGCCTGGTGTGTTGCGATTCATGGGGTCGCAAAGAGTCAGACACAACTTAGCGACTGAACTGAACTGAACTGAATATAATATATAATATTAGTGTAAGCCACTCATTAATATAGTGGTTAAGAATACAAGATAATATAATCCTATGTATTGTTATCAGAAATGCATATGTTTAAGTTGAATCTGGGAAGGCAATTCCATTGATAATATCATAAGCTGATAAAATATAGATGAGAATTATTAAGATGTCCCTGGTGGTCCAGTGGTTAAGACTCCATGCTTCCACTGTGGACAACATGGTTTTGTTCCCTGGTTGGGGAGCCAAGATCCTACAGGCTCACATGCCATGTGATGTGGCCAAAAAAAAAAAAAGAATTATGTAAAGTTGTTAATATTAGGAATTCTCAAACATGGATGCATATCAAGAACCATCTAGAAAGATTGCACCTTCCTATGAAGATTAAGGAGAAAAATTTCACTCTTTCTGTGAAGAGTAATGAGTTTTGGATTTAATTTCAGACCATAAGCAACTAGAAAATAGGGTAAAATAGATGAAACAGTCGTTTTCATATATTGGACAACAGGCAGCACATTGATTCTTGAGAGAAGGAAAAGAGATGAGCCCTGTGAATCCTGTGAATCCCCCAACCTTCTGCCCACAGGCAATTTATGGATCAGTGATATGGCAGGAGGGAATCCAGAGACTTGCTGAGTTGAAGAGATAGAGACAAAGTTTGGGGGAGACTGAGGTGGCTGAACTTGTGGGACCGAGTTCCAGAAAGGAGGGAGTAACACAGAAAAAAACTCACTTGTGTAGGAATTCCTTTGCATCTTTGCTGAGTACTACGCTATATAAAGTGTGAAATTCCACAAGCCTGGGTACAGAATGACCAGAGTTATAAACTGAATAATTCCCAAAGCTCACACAAGGAGGGAAAAATTTGAAATCTGGTTATTCAGTCTGATGAATCCTTTACATCATCTACAACGTTCACTAGAGGGCCCAGAAGAATCACATCATAGTAATAGGACTCTATTATTTTGGAGTGAATAATACTCTAGACTACCCTAGCTTCCCTGGTGGCTCAGCAGTAAAGAATCTGCCTGTAATGCAGAAGATGTGACAGACATGAGTTTGATCAATGGGTCAGCAAGACCCTCTGGAGAAGGAAATGGCAACCCACTCCAGTATTCTTGCCTGGAAAATCCCATAGGCAGAGGAGCCTGGAGGGCTACAGTCCATCTAAGGGGTCGCAAAGAGTTGGACACAGCAGAGTACACACACACAAACACACACACACACACACAGTTATATTAGAAAAGATGGTCAAAATTAATGATCTAAAATCTCACCTTAAAAAACAAGATGAAGAAGAGTAAGTTAAACCTAACATAAACAGAAAAAAGAAATAATAAAAAGCCAAAAACAATAAATTTAAAAATGGGGGAAAAAAAGTAGCTAAAATCAGTTCATGTAAAAGCTGATTCTTTGAAAAGATCATTGAAACTGATGAACATTTAGCTAGACTGTTCAAAAAGAGAGAGAGACACACACCCAGAGACACAGAGAGAAGACACACATTATCAATACCAGAAATAAAAGGAGGAATATCACTACAGATCTTACAGACATTAAAATGCAGTTATGGACAACTGTATACCAACAAATTAAAAAGTTAGACAAAATGACAAATTCCTGAAAGACTCAAATTATCAAAACTGACTCAGGAATGAATATCTGATTCTTATGGAGTCAACCTAGCACTGATTTGCTGAATATTATTGAAAATCATTGGTTTTGATCAAATTTTATCTAAATATATCAGTGGACCAAAATGATAGAAGATTTTAGCAGGATTGTTTGTTTTTGTTGTTTAAGTCACTAAGTTGTATCCTACTTTTTGCAATTAGACTGTAGCTTACCAGGTTCTTCTGTCCATGGGATTTTCCAGGCAGTAATATCACTGCAGATGGTGACTGCAGCCATGAAATTAAAAGATGCTTACTCCTTGGAAGAAAAGTTATGACTAACCTAGATAGCATATTGAAAAGCATAGACATTACTTTGCCAACAAAGGTCTGTCTAGTCAAGGCTATGGTTTTTCCTGTGGTCATGTATGGATGTGAGAGTTGGACTGTGAAGAAGGCTGAGTGCCGAGGAATTGATACCTTGAACTGTGGTGTTGGAGAAGAGTCTTGAGAGTCCCTTGGACTGCAAGGAGATCCAACCAGTCCATTTTGAAGGAGGTCGGCCCTGGAATTTCTTTGGAAGGAATGATGCTAAAGCTGAAACTCCAGTACTTTGGCCACCTCATGTGAGGAGTTGACTCATTGGAAAAGACTCTGATGCTGGGAGGGATTGGGGGCAGGAGAAGAAGGGGACGACAGAGGATGAGATGGCTGGATGGCATCACTGACTCGATGGACGTGAGTCTGAGTGAACTCTGGGAGTTGTTGATAGACAGGGAGGCCTGGCGTGCTGCAATTCATGGGGTCGCAAAGAGTCGGACACGACTGAGCGACTAAACTGAACTGAACTGATAACCAAGGAAACAACGAAGACAAAAAGGGAGCTGTCATTCAACGCTTCCCTTGATTGGCTGTAAAATCTTAGAACCATTCCTTAGCATCAGTGAGCCTGAGTTTTGACACCAGCAGATTAACAGCAACAATAATAGCTATGTAGTAAACACAGTGCTGAGAGAAGAAATAAACAAGAGGCTTTGGAATCCCTTTTGGCCACTGGAAAGACACTATGCCAGTACAGGAAGTTTCTACACATCAGAATGGCTATATCAAGACTGAGATTCTCCATGTGGCATAATGAAACTTCATTAAACATCACTTTTAGCATGAAGATGAAGAGCCTTGAGGTTTTTTTAGTGGTACATATGGAGATGACACCGCCCTTATGGCAGAAAGTGAAGAGGAGCTAAAAAGCCTCTTGATGAAAGTGAAAGTGGAGAGTAAAAAAGTTGGCTTAAAGCTCAACATTCAGAAAACGAAGATCATGGCATCCGGTCCCATCACTTCATGGGAAATAGATGGGGAAACAGTGGAAACAGTGTCAGACTTTATTTTTGGGGGCTCCAAAATCACTGCAGATGGTGACTGCAGCCATGAAATTAAAAGATGCTTACTCCTTGGAAGAAAAGTTATGACCAACCTAGACAGCATATTCAAAAGCAGAGACATTACTTTGCCCACAAAGGTCTATCTAGTTAAGGCTATGGTTTTTCCTGTGGTCATGTATGGATGTGAGAGTTGGACTGTGAAGAAGGCTGAGTGCCGAAGAATTGATGCTTTTGAACTGTAGTGTTGGAGAAGACTCTTGAGAGTCCCTTGGACTGCAAGGAGATCCAACCAGTCCATTCTGAAGGAAATCAGCCCTGGGATTTCTTTGGAAGGAATGATGCTGAAGCTGAAACTCCAGTACTTTGGCCACCTCATGAGAAAAGTTGACTCATTGGAAAAGACTCTGATGCTGGGAGGGATTGGGGGCAGGAGGAGAAGGGGACGACAGAAGATGAGATGGCTGGATGGCATCACGGACTCGATGGACATGAGTCTGAGTGAACTCTGGGAGATGGTGATGAACAGGGAGGCCTGGCATGCTGCAATTCATGGGGTCGCAAAGAGTCGGACACGACTGAGCTACTGAACTGAACTGAACTGATGCTAAGAAGGCGTCAGCTCCTAAGAGGATCGTGCATTCAGTGTTTCCCCAACAGAAGCCCGTGACAATATTTCATATGAAGGAACCTTTGCCTCTATCAGTCAGTGTAGTCGCTCAGTCGTGTCCGACTCTTTGCGACCCATGAACCACAGCATGCCAGGCCTCCCTGTCCATCACCAACTCCCAGAGTTCACTCAGACTCATGTCCATCGAGTCAGTGATGCCATCCAGCCATCTCATCTTCTGTCGTCCCCTTCTCCTCCTGCCCCCAATCCCTCCCAGCATCAGAGTCTTTTCCAATGAGTCAACTCTTCGCATGAGGTGCCCAAAGTACTGGAGTTTCAGCTTTAGCATCATTCCTTCCAAAGAAATCCCAGGGTTGATCTCCTTCAGAATGGACTGGTTGGTTCTCCTTGCAATCCAAGGGACTCTCAAGAGTCTTCTCCAACACCACAGTTCAAAGGCATCAATTCTTCAGTGCTCAGCTTTCTTCACAGTCCAACTCACACATCCATACGTGACCACAGGAAAAACCGTAGCCTTGACTAGCCTTTGTTGGCAGAGTAATGTCTGCTTTTCAATATGCTAGCTAGGTTGGTCATAACTTTTCTTCCAAGGAGTAAGTGTCTTTTAATTTCATGGCTTCAATCACCATCCGCAGTGATCTTGGAGCCCAAAAAGTAAAGTCTGACACTGTTTCTACTGTTTCCCCATCTATTTCCCATGAAGTGACGGGACCAGATGCCATGATCTTCGTTTTCTGAATGTTGAGCTTTAAGCCAACTTTTTCACTCTCCTCTTTCACTTTCATCAAGAGGCTTTTTAGTTCCTCTTCACTTTCTGCCATAAGGGTGGTGTCATCTGCATATCTGTGGTTATTGATATTTTTCCTGGCAATTTTGATTCCAGCTTGTGCTTCTTCAGACCCAGCGTTTCTCATGATGTACTCTGCATAGAAGTTAAATAAACAGGGTGACAATATACAGCCTTGACGTACTCCTTTTCCTATTTGGAACCAGTCTGTTGTTCCATGTCCAGTTCTAACTGTTGCTTCCTTGCCGGGGTCCAGCCCTGGTGGATCCAGGGAATTGGAAGCGGGGACGGAGTTGGAGTCCGGAAAAGGACTTTTTAATTAGGAATATAAAGAGAGATTAGGAAAGAATAGTGTAGTGGGAAATTTAGTGGAGAAAAGATGCTGAATAACTTGGTTTATGGGGAAAGCTAATAAAACCTCAGGACAAGAGATTTGCACCATCTACGTTAGGCCTCCGGCACCCATTTGAATAGTGGAGGGTGCCCCGCCTTGGACTCCCTCTCTCGTGGATCTTAAAAGCCAGGGCAAGTCAGTAGACGTGGTTAGCCTCCTCGCCTCAGATGGAATTCAGCCTCAAAAGGACAGGGAGGGAGAGGGAGAAAGAGAGAGATTAGACACGGGGGGAGCCAGATTTCCAAGAAACCAGTTCGAGAAGCTGGTCTGAGAAACTTGTACATCCTTTATTGTTCAAAAAGCTTTTTATACTTTTTGGTTGTACATAGAGATCAATGGATAATACAAAATTGTGCAGTGTCAACAGCCCTGACTCTTATTGAGACCAGGCTTTCTCTCTGCATACCTAGTTATATTCTCAAGAGGCAGGTCAGGTGGTCTGGTATTCCCATCTCTTTCAGAATTTTCCACAGTTTACTGCAAATCCCATGACCCATGTTTCTTTTTACATGAAAAACCACCAAGGTTCCCCCCAGAATAACTCCCTATTTAGCAGATATTTGTGGTCAAGTTTCAGAGAAGATTCTTTTCCCCATAAATGGCTTGTGCTCTATCCACTTGGAGGAAAGTAGAGCTCACAGAATTTCAAAAGGCTGCTAGTGCCCAAGAAAATCCATGCAAACTACCTGGGCATGTAAGCAAATGGAGCAAGAATGTCATGGGCCACTTCCAGGTGACAAGGAAGGGCAATGAGATTGGAATCCACACAACCACGGTGCCTTACCTTTCTTTCTTATACATAAAGCATGGAGCTTTATTTGCTCACTAGTCTAGTTGCTTTTTGGCTTCCCATGTGGCACAGTGGTAAAGAATCCACCTGCCGACACAAGAGACATGGGTTCAATCCCTGGGTCTGGAAGATCCCCTGGAGTAGGAAATGGCAACCCACTCCAGTAGTCTTGCCTGGAGAATCCCATGGACAGAGGAGCGTGGTAGGCTGCAGTCTCCACAGGGTTGCAAAGAGTCTAACACAATGGAGCATGCACTAACTGGTTTCTTATATGAAAAAGGGCTCTGCTACCATCCAACTCCACCACTTACACCTGGCTGTGTTGACACTGGGGGAAAAAAACAAGTGGTGTCTCAGTTTTGTCATATGTAAAATAAGGATGATACTAGCTCCTCCATAATAATAATGGGCTTTCCTGGTGGCTCAGTGGTAAAGAATCTGCCTGACAATACACGGGGCACAGGTTCAATCCCTATGTCTGGAAAATACCCCAGAGAAGGAAATGACAACCTGCTCCATTATTCTTGCCTGGGAAATCCCATAGACAGAGCCTGGCTGACTACTGTCCATGGGGTTGCAAAAGAGTCAGACACTACTTAGCAACAAAACAACAGTTAGCAACTTTAATAATAATTTTATTGAGATTTACTTCATACAGAACACTATTGTAAGCACATTAAGTATGTTAAACTCCTGCAACCTTCACAACTCCATGGTGTGGACTCTATTATCATTATTGGATTTTAAGTTGAAAAAAGCTGAAGAAAGGGTAAGAACCTTCCTGGGGTCACATAGCTAGTAAGAGACAGAGGTTAGATAGAGGGCTTCCCTGGTGGCTCAGATGGTAAAGCGTCTGTCTACAATGCGGGAGACCTGGGTTCGATCCCTGGATCAGAAAGATCCCCTGGAGAAGGAAATGGCAATCCACTCCAGTACTATTGCCTGGAAAATCCCATGGACAGAGGAGCTTGGTAGGGTACAGTCCATGGGGTTGCAAAGAGTCAGACACGACTGAACAACTTCACTCACTCACTCATCAGGATTGAATGCACTAAAGTATGCATGTAAAGCCCTGCCTGGCATATGGTACATATGTGCCACTATAAATACTAGTTGTTATTTCTAGGTCATGTTTTGCCCATGATGTCACCTTAGAAACAAGTATAGAAGTCTATTGCAAGTTATGAGTAGGAAATGTAACATAAATAAAAATACTGAACATTTTTACTGAAATCCCATTTTGTAGGAAAGGAACATACTGGGTAAGGCAGTTCTAATTGTTTTCTAGGGAGTCTTTATGGAGAAGCAGCCAGCACAAACCAGTCACAGAGACATTGTCAATGGTGAACTAAAGTCAAGCTTAGGAGAGAAACAAATGCTGAGTTCTCACAATGGCAGGGGAGTTATAAGAGAATATAAAGGGATAAACCTGTAACAGACACAGTCCCACTCCTTTCTAAAATAATCTAGAGTCACCTAATCCTTCTGTTTTTCTATTTCATAATAAAAGAGTCATTGGCTATCTATCTGCTCCTCAGATAAACCCATTCTATTAATATGAACTCTTAGAACATTTTTTCCATTCCCTGAGATACACTTAATTCTAATCCACTTTTGATTTCATCTTTAGCCAAGCTGAATTTTATGCATCTTTACTTGTATTTATCCAATTCTGTTTAAAACTATTCACTGAGCTCCTATTTTCTCCAAGATTTTTCCTGCAATCAAAAAGATTTATTCTTTAATGAACTTCATGGAAATACTTTTAAGGGTTTTTTTTTCTTTCTTTTTTACAACTCTCCAACACAACTTTCTGTTCTGACATTTGTTAGAAATGAGAACTTTGTGGACTGTCTTGTGATTTGTGATATTCTCAGAGAGATGATTCTTTCCTTTTTCAGAGGTCTCCCCTGAGGCTAAATAAATATTTCTCCAAAGAACACATACAAATAGCCAAAAAGTACACAAAAAAGATGCTCAACATCACTAATTGTTAGAGAAAAGAAAATAAAAACTACAATGAAGTGGCACTTCACACCAGTCAGAATGGTCACTATCAAAGCAATCTACAAACAGTAAATGCTGGAGAGGCTGTGGAGAAAAGGGAATCCTTTGCACTGTTGGTGGGAATGTAAATTGATATAGTCAGTATGGTGATTCCTTAAAACTAGGAATAAAACTATCATATGACCCAACAATCCTGTTACTGGGCATGCACCCTGAGGAAACCATAATTAAAAGAGATGCATGTTCCCTGGTGTTCACTGAAGCACTGTTTACAATAGCCAGGACATGGCAGCAGCCTAGATGTCCACTGACAGGTAAATAGATACAGAAATTGCGGTACCTGTATACAATGGAATATTACTCAGCCATAAAAAAACCCGTTTCAATCAGTCCTAATGAGGTGGACCAACCTAGAGCCTATTATTGAATTAGTGAATTTAGCCTATTAGTGAATTTGATCAGAAGGAGAAAAACAAATATTATATATTAATGCATATATATGGAATCTAGAAAGATGGTGCTGATGAACCTATTTGCAGGGCATCATTGAAGAGGTGGGCATAGAGAGCAGACTTGTGGACACAGTGGGGGAAGGAGAGGGTGGGGCGAATTGAGAGAAAAGCATGGAAACATGTATATTACCATGTGTAAAACAGATAGCCAGTGGATATTTTTTTAAAAGATGTGATACAGATATACAATGGAATATCAACCATCCATAAAAAAAGAATGAAATAAGGCCATTTGCAGGAACATAGACGGACCTAGAGATTGTCATACTGAGTAAAGTAAGTCAGAGAAAAGCAAATAGCATATGATATCACTTATACATAGAATCAAAAAAATATACAAGTGGACTTATTTACAACATAAAAATAGAGTCACAGAGAAAATAAACTTATGGTTACCAGAGGGGCAAAGAGCTGGGGGAGGGATAAATTGGGAGATTGGGATTGACATATACAGACAACAACATATAAAAGAGATAGCTAGTAAGGTCCTACTGTATAGCACAGGGAACTCTATTCAGTACTCAGTAGTGGCTTGTATGGGAAAAGAATCTAAAAAAGCATGTATAACTGGCTCACTTTGTTGTATACCTGTAACTAACACAACATTGTAAATAAACAGTGCTATACCAATATACCAACTATACAAATATAAGTTAAAAAGAGACATTCATTCATTCAATGTTCAGCACCAATTATTTCCTAGGAGTTGGGAGTGCAAAGATAAATAAGATGTCATAACTGTCTTGGGCAAGATACTAAAAGTAAAGGAAAAAAGAGTAAAGGCAGAAATCAATATAACATTGTAAGTCAACTACACTTCAATAAAATAAATTTTTAAAAGAGTAAAGGCAGAGCTGAGATTTAAATACAGAACTATCTGTCTCCAGCACTTGTGTTCATCTCATTGGGTTAGACACCCATTCATTGACTTACTCAGAATCAGATTCTGGGCGAGGTGACATGGCCAGGAAGTCACCAGGGCATGCAGCAGCTGGGACTTGACCCCAGATCTTCCATACCAGCCCAATGTTCCTCCCACACCGCTGCAGTCCTTGACTGGGTAGTTGCCCAAACTGGGCAAATACCATGATAAATGCTAGTGGTAAAGAACCTGCCTGCCAAAGCAGGAGACTTAAGAGACACAGATTTGATCCCTGGGTCAGGAAGATCCCCTGGAGAAGGGCGTGGCAACCCACTCTAGTATTCTCGCCTGGAGAATCCCATGGACAGACAGAGCCTAGCAAGCATCCATAAGCTCACAAAGAATTGGACATGACTGAAGCTAGTTAGCATGCACACATGTAACATGATAAAGACTGAGTGGGGTTGGGGGTGTGGTCTCCCTTGGTTCAAAGGCGCTCAACAGAATGTGCAACCCTTTCCAGGTCCGCCTTCCCTCCCCACTGCTGCAAACGGATGCCCACTTTGCACCTTGTCCTTTGCTTCTGCTTTCTTCCTGGGCTGCCTGCAAAGCACCAGGGACTTAGTGTAGGCTTTATTTATTCTTGTCTCCTTGAGGTTTTGCTTATGTATACTTTCCAGTTTCCAAAGTGCTGAAAAATATATATATTTTTTATTCCTTCCATGCAGTTTATTGCAAGCCACTCACAGAATAACTCATTTTAGAAAGAGGTTGCTACAGATGTAGCATACACTTTAATTTAGGATTGTCCTTGCTGTCCTATTAGAGCACCAGTCTTGACCTCTGAGGTTTGTCTCACCTAATGAAGATTGCAGCAAATATGATTTTTGCCTGAATGTCTACTGTTTTAGAAGGAGGCTTAGGATTGCTTAAATACAGATTAAGTCCATTTAATTGAGCAATGTGTAAGGTCCATTGAAATGCAACCATCAATAATGGAATCTCCCAGGTTGGAGGCTGAGGGGACAGCCAGAATGAATGAGACAGTCTCTGCCCTCTGCGAGATTTTGGTTTAATTTGAAGGGAGGCTGATGGAGAGCAGGGGTCAGCAAACTTTTTCCAAAAAGAGTGATATAGTAAATATTTTAGGCCCTATAAGCCAGAACATCTCTGTAACAACTGCTCAATTCTGCCTCTGCAGCACAAGAACAGCCACAGACAATCGTAAACAAATGGAAATGGCTATGTTCCAATAAAACTTTATTTATAAAAACAAGCAGTGGGCCAGATTTGCCCCACCAGCCATAATTTGCTGACACTTGGTTTAGAGTGAGGTCTCTGCCGTGAGACTACCCATATTACAACCCACTGCCTCCAACTGTGGGACCTTGGTCAACTCACTTAATCCCTCTAGTCTTAGATTTCTTATCTGTAAGCGGGAATGGGGATAAAAGGTGATTCACATAAATGTTCTAAAATTGAATGAGCTATGGCTTACATAGGGCAATGGCTGGCTCCTGGTAAGAACTCAATAAATGTTAATTATTCTCACTAAGCCAAGAGCTCAATCAGAAGCCTCTCTCTGGTGAGGGCATCACAAGGATAGAAGTAGAGAAAGGGGATCGTAAACCATAAAGTGTTGTAAAGGAATTCCCTTAGAAATGAAAGGCTTACACAAGGCCCTTGTGAAGAAGGGTGTGAGGATCAGAGGTTGCTGAGGCTTTTTCTGAGGGTCTCTTCCCCCAACACATATGCCTGGCTTTGCTCTGCTCTCATTACATCTTGTGTGAACTTCTGTTAGGGTCATTGATGGTTCCTCTGAGGAAAACAAGAATTAACACCTGTCCTCACTCCACCGCGAGCCTCTCCTTCTGGGATTCCAGGACCTCGAACAGGGCTGGGCTCAGTGTTAGGTGGTTACTGAGTACTGTTTTTGTATACTTTTCAGTGTTTAGGATTCTGTATGAGTGAAGAAACAGCTCTGCTATAACAGCTCTGAGCTCTCCAAAGCCAGTCCTGTTTTGAGGGGGTTTTGGAAGGACCTTCCCCTCATGCTGCTAACATCCTCCCCCCTTTCACGGCAGTTTCTAAGCTGGATCTTACCCAGTCTCTGAAAGTCTGTTTTCTTTATTTCTAAAAGTCAAGGACAGATCCTGTAACACTTACAGAATGTTCTTGAATAACCAATTGACCCTGATTATTCAATGAATAATCTTTTACTCATAGGAATGAAAAACAAAAGAGAGTGCCAAAGCAGAACAATCCTAGCATGGCGGTTCTGCAGTGGATGGTCATCTTGCCACTAGACAGAGACCCAGATAAACAAAGTGAGAGGAAGCCAGACACCCAGCTTTCCATCACACCCCTGGTAGGCATCCTCCAGCGCCTTTCTGGCACAGCCTGGAAGGGGGCCCCAAATGGGGACACAGCTGACATCTGCCTCAGTTCTAACAGACGCAGATCAATGAACCTGGCACCTAGCTCTTTATTTGGGTTGCTTTGAAAGCCCAAGATAGGGAGAGCCAACTAGCTCTGCAACACAACCTGCTAGTGGCTTTGGCCGAAGGCTCTTCTGCTGTCTGCCTCTCCACTGTGCTGAGTCATTCTCAGCAGGGGAGGCGGCAGGAGGAAAGGGACTTCTTTGCAAAGATTTGGAACCGGCCTAACCATATCCCAGGTCTTTGCACAAACTGGGCATTGCTACTCACGGTCTGAGCCATGGAGTCAGGAATATAGCAGAAGCGAAAAATGGAGGCCTCATAGAAGAACAAGCCAATGTGTATCAGTGTCTGGGCAAGCTTAGCACCAGCGGCTGACACACACGCTCACAGGAAATGCCCACAGAAGCTCTGAGAGCTTCACACCAGAGCCCTTCTTTACCCTGGATCCCAGGTATGAAGGCTGCTATCCAGTCTTAACCTCCACAAGGCTCCAAGAGGTTGTCACTGCTTCACATTCTCCCTGAGACCAGTCAGCACTTGCTGGACCTGTTTTTCTCAAACTCAGCCTCTCTCTTTCACCTCAGAGCCTTTCCAAGTGCTACGCCATCTCTCCGGAGCTCTCTTCTCCTCCTGACTCCGCTTCCTCCAGCCTTTTATCTTCAGTTCAGTTCAGTTCAGTCGCTCAGTCATGTCCGACTCTTTGCGACACCATGAATCGCAGCATGCCAGGCCTCCCTGTCCATCACCAACTCCCGGAGTTCAATCAGACTCACATCCATCGAGTCCGTGATGCCATCCAGCCATCTCATCCTCTGTCGTCCCCTTCTCCTCCTGCCCCCAATCCCTCCCAGCATCACAGTCTTTTCCAATGAGTCAACTCTTTACATGAGGTGGCCAAAGTACTGGAATTTCAGCTTCAGCATCATTCCCTCCAAAGAAATCCCAGGGCCAATCTCCTTCAGAATGGACTGGTTGGATCTCCTTGCAGTCCAAGGGACTCTCAAGCGTCTTCTCCAACACCACAGTTCAAAAGCATCAATTCTTCGGCACTCAGCCTTCTTCACAGTCCAACTCTCGCATCCATACATGACCACAGGGAAAACCATAGCCTTGACTAGATGGACCTTAGTCGGCAAAGTAATGTCTCTGCTTTTGAATATGCTATCTAGGTTGGTCATAACTTTTCTTCCAAGGAGTAAGTGTCTTTTAATTTCATGGCTGCAATCACCATCCACAGTGATTTTGGAGCCCCCCCAAATAAAGTCTGACACTGTTTCCACTGTTTCCCCATCTATTGCCCATGAAGTGATGGGACCAGATACCATGATCTTCGTTTTCTGAATGTTGAGCTTTAAGCCAACTTTTTCACTCTTCACTTTCACTTTCATCAAGAGGTTTTTTAGCTCCTCTTCACTTTCTGCCATAAGGGCGGTGTCATCTGCATATCTGAGGTTATTGATATTTCTCCCGGCAATCTTGATTCCAGCTTGTGTTTCTTCCAGTCCAGCGTTTCTTCATGATGTACTCTGCATATAAGTTAAATAAGCACGGTGACAATATACAGCCTTGACAGACTCCTTTTCCTATTTGGAACCAGTCTGTTCTAACTGTGGCTTCCTGACCTGCATACAGATTTCTCAAGAGGCAGGTTAGGTGGTCTGGTATTCCCATCTCTTTCAGAATTTTCCAGTTTATTGTGATCCACACAGTCAAAGGCTTTGGCATAGTCAATAAAGCAGAAATAGATGTTTTTCTGGAACTCTCTTGCTTTTTCCATGATCCAGCAGATGTTGGCAATTTGATCTCTGGTTCCTCTGCCTTTTCTAAAGCCAGCTTGAACATCAGGGAGTTCATGGTTCACGTATTGCTGAAGCCTGGCTTGGAGAATTTTGAGCATTACTTTACTAGCATGTGAGATGAGTGCAACTGTGCGGTAGTTTGAGCATTCTTTGGCATTGCCTTTCTTTGGGATTGGAATGAAAACTGACCTTTTCCAGTCCTGTGGCCACTGCCGAGGTTTCCAAATTTGCTGACATATTGAGTGCAGCACTTTCACAGCATCATCTTTCAGGATTTGAAACAGCTCAACTGGAATTCCATCACCTCCACTAGCTTTGTTCGTAGTGATGCTTTCTAAGGCCCACTTGACTTCACATTCCAGGATGTCTGGCTCTAGAGTAGTGATCCCATCATCATGATTATCTGGGTCGTGAAGATCTTTTTTGTACAGTTCTTCCATGTATTCTTGCCACCTCTTCTTAATATCTTCTGCTTCTGTTAGGTCCAGACCATTTCTATCCTTTATCGAGCCCATCTTTGCATGAAATGTTCCCTTGGTATCTCTAATTTTCTTGAAGAGATCGTTGGTCTTTCCCATTCTGTTCTTTTCCTCTATTTCTTTGCATTGATTGCTGAAGAAGGCTTTCTTATCTCTTCTTGCTATTCTTTGGAACTCTGCATTCAGATGCTTATATCTTTCCTTTTCTCCTTTGCTTTTCGCCTCTCTTCTTTTCACAGCTATTTGTAAGGGGAGCATTTCTTTTCCATGGAGATGGTCTTGATCCTCGTCTCCTGTACAATGTCATGAACCTCATTCCATAGTTCATCAGGCATTCTATCTATCAGATCTAGACCCTTAAATCTATTTCTCACTTCCACTGTATAATTGTAAGGGATTTGATTTAGATCATACCTGAAGAGTTTAGCGGTTTTCCTTATTTTCTTCAACTTGAGTCTGAATTTGGTAATGAGGAGTTCATGATCTGAGCCACAGTCAGCTCCTGGTCTTGTTTTTGTTGACTGTATAGAGCTTCTCCATCTTTAGCTGCAAACAATAGAATCAATCTGATTTCGGTGTTGACCATCGGGTGATGTCTATGTGTAGAGTCTTCTCTTGTGTTGTTGGAAGAGGGTGTTTGCTATGACCAGTGCATTTTCTTGGCAAAACTCTATTAGTCTTTGCCCTGCTTCATTCTGCATTCCAAGGCCAAATTTGCCTGTTACTCCAGGTGTTTCTTGACTTCCTACTTTTGAATTCCAGTCCCCTATAATGAAAAGGACATCTTTTTTGGGTGTTAGTTCTAAAAGGTCTTGTAGGTTTTCATAAAACCGTTCAACTTCAGCTTCTTCACTGTTACTGGTTGGGGCATAGACTTGGATAACTGTGATATTGAATGGTTTGCCTTGGAGACGAACAGAGATCATTCTGTCGTTTTTGAGATTGCATCCAAGTACTGCATTTTGGACTCTGTTGTTGACCATGATGGCTACTCCATTTCTTCTGAGGGATTCCTGCCCACAGTAGTAGATATAATGGTCATCTGAGTTAAATTCACCCATTCCAGTCCATTTTAGTTTGCTGATTCCTAGAATGTTGACGTTCACCCTTGCCATCTCTTGTTTAATCACTTCCAATTTGCCTTGATTCATGGACCTGACATTCTAGGTTCCTATGCAATATTGCTCTTTACAGCATCAGATCTTGCTTCTATCACCAGTCACATCCACAACTGGGTATTGTTTTTGCTTTGGCTCCATCCCTTCATTCTTTCTGGAGTTATTTCTCCACTGATCTCCAGTAGCATATTGGGCACCTAATGACCTGGGGAGTTCCTCTTTTGGTATCCTATCATTTTGCCTTTTCATACTGTTCATGGGGTTCTCAAGGCAAGAATACTGAAGTGGCTTGCCATTCCCTTCTCCAGTGGACCACAGTTCTGTCAGATTTCTCCACCATGACCCGCCCTTCTTGGGTTGCCCCGCAGGCATGGCTTGGTTTCATTGAGTTAGACAAGGCTGTGGTCCTAGTGTGATTAGATTGACTAGTTTTCTGTGAGTATGGTTTCGGTGTGTCTGCCCTCTGATGCCCTCTTGCAGCACCCACCATCTTACTTGGGTTTCTCTTACCTTGGGCGTGGGATATCTCTTCACAGCCTTTTATCTTAGTAACTTAGTGTTTAGATCTCAGTTCAAGTTTTCCTTTATCCAGCTTCACCTAACCCTGCAGTGTAGGTCTCTATCTCTCTTCAAACCTCTTACCTCAGCTTGTAATCACATTTATTAGCAATAAGTCAGTAGTTAATGCAGTGAGTGTTTTATCCCCATTGTTAACACAGTTCCTGGCTCTAGAGCTGACCTCTTGGGACATAAATCTTATCTCCAACACCTACCAGCTATATAACAAGGGCAAATCACCACATCTGCCTATGCCTCAGTTTATGCATCTATGTAATGGGCATTGGAATAGAACTGATACTTTTGAACTGTGGTGTTGGAGAAGACTCTTGAGAGTCCTTTGGACTGCAAGGAGATCCAACCAGTCCATCCTAAAGGAAATCAGTCCTGAATATTCATTGGAAGGACTGATGCTGAAACTCCAATACTTTGGCCACTTGATGAGAAGAACTGACTCATTGGAAAAGACCCTGATGCTGGGAAAGATTGAAAGCAGGAGGAAAAGGGGATGACAGAGGATGAGATGGTTGGATGGCATCACCGACTCGATGGGCATGAGTTTGGGTAAGCTCTGGGTGATGGACAGTGAAGCCTGGCGTGCTGCAGTCCATGGCGTCGCAACAAGTCAGACATAATTGAGCAACTGAACTGAACTGACATCATAGAGTCGTTGGGATGATCAATCAAGTGAACCCCTGAGGGGCTAGCTCTGCCTCCTCTCCTTGTTGTTCATACCTGTTTGGACTTCTGCATTCACAGGGATCAGTCAGTCGCTCAGTTGTGTCCAACTCTTTGCAGCTGTGTGCATTCACAGGTCTCATCTGAACCTAAGCCTTAACCACTCCTGACTTCTTGTTTCCACCAAATGGTTTTGCTGTCAGATTGGCTCATTTCTGCCTGCTCAGTCCACGATTTTTCGCTTCAGTCCTGACCCTGTTTCCAGCCCCGAAGTGAACACAGACAATCACCAGCCCTGGCTCTCGTCCAGGCTGTGATCCCTTCTCTGGAGGAAGGGGCACAGAGGTGACAGCAGGGAGGAACTGGATGGACCAAACTCTGGCCTGAGCCACCACCACCACCAGGCTGGGAGTCCCTGAGGGGCAGAGATGACACGCAGAGCAGTGGTGAGACTCCTAAAACCTGAAAACCTGCCTTTCATCACATTTTCCCCTACTCCCCTCCCTGACCTGGGCAGCAGGCTGTCACACTCCCCTCCCTTGTGACCTGAAACAGCACTGAGAATTATGTCGGTGATGTTTTCCACTATAATCACTCATCTACTATGTTGTGATGACATTTTACATGTTTAGTTTTTATTTTATCTCAAATTAGTTTTTTAAAAGTATTTATTTATTTGGTCGTGTCAGGTCTCAGTTGCTGCACACCGGATCTTCACGTGTCACATGGGATCTTTTGGGGCAACACGTGGACTCTCCAGCTGTGGCACACGGGTTCGGTAGTTGTGGCTCACAGGCTTCGTTGCTTCGTGGCATGTGGGATTTTAGGTGCCCGACCAGGGATTGAACCCATGTCCTCTGCATTGCCAGGCAGATTCTTAACCACTGGACCATCAGGGAAATCCCTCAAAATAAATTTACGCGAGGGCTTCCCAGGGGCTCAGTGGTAAAGAATCCACCTGCCAGGGCAAGAGATGCAGGAGACCTGGGTTCAGCTCCTGGGTCGAGAAGATCCCCTGGAGGAGGAAACGGCAGCCCGCTCCAGTTTTCTTGCCTGGAGGATCCCATGGACAGAGGAGCCTGGTGGCTACAGTCCATCGTATTGCAGAGTCAGACAAGACTGAGGGACTGAGCACGCAAGCCAATTTACGTGATTTAAAACTGATCAGAAGCATAGAAAAGTTATGGGAAAGCTCTCTCCCAACTTACCTATACTTAAAGTCTTTCTAGGGGTGTCCACAGTCTTCTAGAAAAAAAAAAAGAAGTCACTCAGCTGTGTCCAACTCTTTGCAAGTCCATGGACTGTAGCCCACCAGGACGCCTGTCGATGGAATTCTCCAGGCAAGAATACTGGAGTGAGTTGCCATTCCCTTCTTCAGAGGATCTTCCCAGCCCAGGGACTGAGCCCAGATCTCCAGCATTACAGGCGGTTAGTTTCTTTGCTGTCTGAGCCACCAAGGAAGCCCTGTCCTTCTAGAAAAATGTTTGCCAGATATGGATTTATGCAAAAATATCTGTGCAAATGATATATTGTACATATTGCCCTGCACAAGGGCACTTCTTTTAATAAAGCTGTGCCTTTGTTCCATTTTAAAAGATAGAGACTGAAAGAGAAACAAAGATTCAAAATACCACTTGTCAACCTATGCTGATTCTTCAAATATTATGGATATATGACTCATTCTTCTCAAGGCGACAGCATTCTGTTCACAAAATTCAGAACGGTCATCATATCAAAACCAAAGAAAAACTTTGGTCTTAAATGGATAATGGTACTTGTACAGAGTAGGCATTTATAACCAATAGTGATACCACAACTGATAACATTATTAGAATATTCTAAAAGAGAAGGCTGCCTAAGAGGAGCTGGTTATTCCTTCCCTTGTGCCCTGTTATCCCTTGAATACTATAATCACATCTGTATTCCATATTTATAATTGTGTGTTTGTATTTCTTTCCTCTTGAGTCTTATTTATCTTTCAAGCCGCATGGACTCAATAGTGTCTGGGACATAATATGCAATCAGTCTTTGCCCTGTCAGTCTCTATGTAAAGGCATAGCTTCAACTCTTAAATATAAACAAGCAACCAAGGATGAGCAGCCTTGAGGAAAGCTATGTCATAAGATCCAGGAAATAGGGGACCTAACACGAGAAGGAGATGGAGAGAATAACCAGGATGATGGCAGAAGTCAGTCCCAGGACCACAGCTCTGCTGCAGGCCTGCGAAGAGACCAGAGGTAAAGGAGCAAAGGAACAGAGGATGTCTCCAAGGAAAAAGTGTGATCCCTAGTGGCTCAAGGGTAAAGAATCTGCCTGCAAATGCAGGAGACATGGATTTGACCCCTGGTCTGGGAGGATCCCACATGCCCCACACCAGCTAAGCAGCTAAGTGTGCCCCAACTACTGAAGCCCATACACCCTTGAGCCCACGCTCTGCAGCCAGAGAAGCCATCTCAGGGCGAAGCCTGCACACCGCACCTGGAGAGAGCCGCCACCCACCGCCACTGGAGGAAAGCCCGCACAGCAACGAAGACCCGGCACAGCCAAAAGTAAATAGATAAAGAAAACTATAAAAAAAAATAGGTGCCTGATGTGTTTGATCATGTTGAGCAAAACTTCACAGCTTTGTAAGTGAGTCTGGCTGTAATTGGTGATAAATACACAACATAAAGTAAAGGAATAAAAAAGAATAATAACACAACCCTTAACTCCAAGAAAAACAAGCCCTTCTACAGGAAAGCAAAATAAACAATGCTTGGCTAAAAATATAAACACAAAATAGTAATTTAATCAAAATTTGGGATATAAATATACTTCAGATATAAATATAATTGGAAAATATATGGAGATGGAAGTGAAGTGAAAATGAAAGTCGCTCAGTTGAGTCTGACTCTTTGAGATCCCATAGACTATACAGCCCATGGAATTCCCCAGCTAGAATACTGGAGTGGATAGCCTTTCCCTTCTCCAGGGGATCTTCCCCACCCAGGAATTGAATCAGGGTCTCCTGAATTACAGGTGAGTTTTTTAGCAACTGAGCTATCAGGGAAGCCCATGGAGGTTGAAGTATAATATATCTTATCTTTCAGGGTACAAAGTCAATCAATAATGTCTATAAAATCAGAAAAAATAGCAAAAAATTTCTGTTAAAGCATATTACTTAGACACTATGGCGATTCCTTAGAAAATTTAAAAAAATCCCCACATAATTCAGTAATTCCTTGTCTAAATATATATCCAGCTTCCCATGTGGTGCTAGTAATAAAGAACCCACCTGCTAATGCATGAGACATAAGAGACACAGGTTTGAGCCCTGGGTTGGGAAGATCCCCTGGAGAAGGAAATGGCAACCCACTCCAGTATTCTTGCCTGGAGAATCCTATGGACAGAGGAACCCAGCAGGCTATAATCCATCGGGTTGCACCAAGTTGGACATGACTGAAATGACTTAGCACACAGCACAAATATATATCCCAAAGAAGTGAAAGCAGGGTCTTGAAGAGGTATTTGTATGCTAATGTTCATTGCAGCCTTATTCACAATAGCCAAAAGTGAATATCCATAGGTGAATATATGGAGAAATAAAATGTGGTGTACAAACACAGTGGAATATTATGTAGCCTTTAAAAAGAAGGCAGTTCTGCCATTTATGTTCACATGGGTGGTTCTGGAGGATATTATACTAAGTGAAATAAATGAAGAGACAAATACTGCATGAGTCCACTTATATGAGATAACTAGTCAAATTCATAGAAACAGAAAGTAAAATGGTCCTGTCAGGGGCTGATGGGGAGGAGGGTATGGAGAGTGTTATTCAATATGTATAGAGTTGCAGTTTTGCAAGATGAAAAAGTTCTAGAGATCTGTCGCACAACACGGTAAACATAGTTCACACCACTGAACTGCACACTTAAAAATGGTTAAGGTACATTTTGTGTTAAGTTTTTTAACCCAATTTAAAAAGATTTGTAATTAAAAGACACTTGCTCCTTGGAAGAAAAGCTATGACCAACCTAGACAGAGTATTAAAAAGCAGAGACATCACTTTGCTGGCAAAAAAGTCTGTATAATCAAAGCTACGATTTTTCCAGTAGTCATTTATGGATGTGAGAGTTGGACCATAAAAAAGGCTGAGAGCCAAAGAATTGATGCTTTTGAATTGTGGTGTTGGAGAAGATTCTTGAGAGTCCCTTGACAACAAGGAGATCAAACCAGTCAATCCTAAAGGAAATCAACCTTGAATATTCATTGGAAGATGCTGAAGCTGAAGCTCCAATACTCTGGCCTCGGGATGTGAAGAGCCAACTTGTTGGAAAAGACCTGATTCTGGGAAGGACTGAGGGCAGGAAAAGGAGGGGGCGATAGAGGATAAGATGGTTGGATGGCATCACCAACTCAATGGACATGAATCTGAAAAAACTGCTGGAGATAGGGCAGGACAGGGAAGCCTGGTGTGCTGCAGTTTATGGGGTGACAAAGAGTCGGACACAACTTAGCAACTGGACAACAAAAACCCTCACCAACTGTGCAGTTAGAATCTGTGCATTTTATTGTACACAAGCTATGCCTTAATTAATTTGAAATCAGCAAAAAAGAAGCAGCATGTTACGTAGAGAAAACACTAGAAGAAATAGCTCTTTTAAAAAATCTCTTTAAAGAGGTCATCCCTGAGGATGGGGGAAGTAGAGCAGGGACTCCTAGTTCATCCTACAGTTAAATGTTAAATGATATATTTTGTTCATACATTGCTCAGGAAAAAATAAACAATAAACTTTAAAAATCCATTCAAGGGCATGAGTAAACATTAAGTTTTCAACAGAAGAATAGGTCAAGACTACAATTCAAGAAATACCAAGAGCTAATGAAACTAAGAAAAAAAATTCAAAGTTATTAATAGCCAAAGAAATCCAATGACATACTATTTTTCCTATTAAAATAACAAAAAAATCATGTCATTCAATGAAGGCATAGAGAGAATGAGATGAAGGTTTTCACATGTCGTGGAGCAACCTTCCAAAAGGGCACTTTGGGAATGTGTATTAAGGTCCTTTGGGCCATACTTTTTGACGCAATGGCTCTAGTTTTGGAATTAATCATACAGAAAATTAAGGATTAAATCAGAGACATGGACAAAAAAATATATACAAAAGAATTCATCATTGCACCATTATTTGCAATGTTTTATTATAAAAAATTTCAAACACAGAAAAGTTGAAAGTACAGTGAACTCCCGTATACTGCTCACCTAGGTTCTATTGTTGACAGTTTGTCACAAGTCAAATTGGGTGCCCTCAGCAGTTAACAGTGGTCATGTCTGGCCATTGGGATTACAGGTAATTTTTACTTTTTATATCATATTTTTTGGCTTTCAGTAAAAACAAACATCAACACTGTATGACTCAGCAGTCCCACTACTAGGCATATTGTTGTTCAGTTGCTCAGCCATGTCCGACTCTTTGTGACTCCACAGACCGCAGCACGCCAGACTTCCCTGTCCATCACCAGCTCCCAGAGCTCGCTCGAACTCATATCTATCACTCTGGTGAAGCCATCCAGCCATCTCATCTTCTATCATCCCCTTTTCTTCCTGGCTTCAATCTTTCCCAGCATCAGGGTCTTTTCAAATGAGTCAGCTCTTCACATTAGGTGGCCAAAGTATTGGAGCTTCAGCTTCAGCATCAATCCTTCTGATGATCTTTCCAATGAATATTCAGGGTTGATTTCCTTTAGGATTGACTGGTTTGATCTTGTTGTCATGGGACTCTCAAGAGACTTTTCCAAGACTCTTATAGTTCTTCTGTGTATTCTTGCACTTCTTCTTAATATCTTCTGCTTCTGTTAGGTTCATACCGTTTCTGTCCTTTATTGAGCGCATCTTTGCATAAAATGTTCCCTTGGTATCTCTAATTTTCTTGAAGAGACCTCTAGTCTTTCCCATTCTATTGTTTTCCTCTATTTCTTTGCATTTATACCTGAGGAAGGCTTTCTTATCTCTCCTTGCTATTCTTTGGAACTCTGCACTCAGATGGATATATCTTTTTTTTTTTCTCCTTTGCCTTTTGCTTCTCTTCTTCTCTCAGCTATTTGTAAGGCCTCCTCAGACAACTGTTTTGCCTTTTTCCATTTGTTTTTCTTGAGGATGTTTTTGATCACTGCCTCCTGTACAGTGTTACAAACCTCCATCCATAGTTCTTCAGGCACTCTGTCTATCAGATCTAATCCCTTTCTATTTGTCTCTCCCACTGTATAATTTTAAGGCATTTGATTTAGGTCATACCTGAATTGCCTAATGGTTTTTCCTACTTTCTTCAATTTAAGTCTGAATTTTGCAATAAGGAGTGCATGATCTGAGCCACAGTCTTGTTTTTTGCTGACTGTGTAGAGCTTCTCCATCTTTGGCTGCAAAGAATATAATCAATCTGATTTCGGTGTTGACCATCTGGTGATGTCCATGTGTAGAGTGGTCTCTTGTGTTGTTGGAAGAGGGTGTTTGCAATGACCAGTGCACTCTCTGGCAAAACTCTGTTAGCCTTTGCCCTGCTTCTGCACTCCAAGGCCAAACTTGCCTGTTACTCCAGGTATCTCTCAAAGTCCTACTTCCTATACCCCAAGGAAACCCAAAATTGAAAAAGACACATGTAACCCAATGTTCATTTCAGCTTTATTTACAATAGCTAAGACATGGAAGCACCCTAAATGTCCATCAGCAAATGAATGGATAAAGAAGCTGTGGTACATATATATAATGGACTATTACTCAGCCATAAAAAGGAATGCATTTGAGTCAGTCCTAATGAGGTGGATGAACCTAGAGTCTATTATAGAGTGAAGTAAGTCAGAAAGAGAAAAATGAGTATTGTATACTAATGCATATATATGGAATCTATAAAGGTGGTACTGATGAACTTATTTGCAGAGCAGCAGTGGAGACACAGGCATTGAGAACAGACTTAGGACACAGCTGGGGTGGGGGTGGAGGAGAGGGTGGGAGGTACGGAGAGAGCAACATGAAAACATACATTACCATGTATAAGACAGACAGCCCATGGGAATTTGCTGTATGACTCAGGAAACTCAAACAAGGGCTTGATAGCAACCTAGAGGGGTGGGATGGGAAGGGAGGTGGAAAGGATATTTAAATGGAAGGGAACATGGGTAAACCTATGGCTGATTCATGTTGATGTGTGGTAGAAATCAATGCAGTGCTGTAAAGCAATAATCCTTCTATTAAAAATAAATAAATAAACACATCAACAATTCCCAATTAATATTTCAGTGAAAAAAAAATTCTTGATAAGTGATTTGTTTATTCAACAAATATTACATGGTGAGTCGTTTCCTATGTGTCATGCCATATTGCCCTCCCACTACTAATACCATTTCTGAGTTCAAAATGCCTACTTTTAGAAGCTTTAGTAAAGTCAGTGATGAGCTTCTCCAGGTTTTTGTTAACAGTTTGCTTTGAGAGAAGTTTGTAGGTTGCACATTATTTATCTGAAACTAGGAGTGAGTTTCCCTCTGGGTCAATCTGAAACTGTGTTTATTACTATTTCTTCAATTTCTGATGACCCTGGAAATTGCCCTGAATTCCAGCTGGTTGCCTGTCTTAACTGGTCTGAACCACTCTGCTCCACGCTTGCCTGTCTGGCTCTCACATACCCATTCTGGAAGGCCTAGCCTGAACCCCTAGTATCTGATACCCCAGGAGAATGAGAAAGGTGCTCCTCCCACCTTCTATGCCCCTGTAGTGCTGGGGTCTCTTGCAGCACGAGATTGCCCCTTGATCTCCTTACCTGCTCCCTACACCTGGCTCTTGGCTCTTGAGGACAGGGTCAGCCTAATCCCAGTGTCACAGGACCGAGAAGACAGGGGGGCCCAGCCCCCTACTCTATTGCTTAGAAGATCGTTCCTTTGCTCCAGAAACTATTCAAAATGACTTGTTTTGGGGGCTTTCTTAACTTTACTGAGAGAAATGCCTAAAGATAATGTGGTTTCCCATCTCACTACCAAGCAGGGGCTCAGAAATTTTGTCCTGCCACTGATCGCAAGCCTCAGTTAGGGCAACTTTTTCTCTTCCAGAGGGCAATTTGGGGACAACATGGATCACCTTCCAAAAGTCTGCTGTGAGAGGAAGGCTGGCCAGGGAGGAATCCAAAATAAAAGCTCTTTTTGAGTTACCTGAGCGGAATCCACCCTCTGAGGAGATTTACCTCCTCTCTAAGCTTGTTTCCCGGAGAAGGCAATGGCACCCCACTGCAGTACTCTTGCCTGGAAAATCCCATGGATGGAGGAGCCTGGAAGGCTGCAGTCCATAGGGTCGCTGAGGGTTGGACATGACTGAGTGACTTCACTTTCACTTTTCACTTTCATGCTTTGGAGAAGGAAATGGCAACCCACTCCTGTGTTTTTGCCTGGAGAATCCTGGGGACGGGGGAGCCTGGTGGGCTGCCGTCTATGGGGTCGCACAGAGTTGGACACGACTGAAGCGACTTAGCAGCAGCAGCAGCAGCAAGCTCGTTTCCACGTTTGTGAAATGGTTAAGTCTGGACTTGAAGGCGTCTCAGGCCTCTTGGTCAACGTGAGTTAGAGCAGGGCCCTTGCCAGAGTCCTAGCTAGGGGTGGAGGGGATACCATCAACCCAAATCCTTAGAAAATGCCAGAAAAAGTCAAGAGCAAGGAAATTCAGAGCAGGTCTCCACCCTGGGCAGGTGTCCCCTCCACTTTGGGGGGACCTCAAATGTATGCCCCTACCCCAGCCTATGTTTTTGCAGAGCGTCCCTGGCTAGGGGCCTCGGGGGCACAAGCTCACTTTGACTTGCAGCTGTTTGTTGCTGTTAAGTCACTCAGTCATGTCTGACTCTTTTGTGACCCCATGGACTGTAGGCCACCAGGCTCCTCTGTCCATGGGATTTCCCAGGCAAGAATACTGGAGTGGATTGTCATTTCCTTCTCCAGGGGACCTTTCCTACCCAGGGTTCGAACTCACATCTCCTGCTCTGCAGGAAGATTCTTTACCACTGAGCCACCAGGGGAGGCCTTGCAGTGAGGAAGATGCTTCTAATATATGATTTGCAGACTTGAGGGCTAATTCGAGGTTATGGGGATGGCTCGGCTGAGCTGGAAACAGAGTTCTGCATACACGGCTGCTGATGAACAAGGGTCAGGGACTCTGTTAGCACCACCTCCTGCTAGCTGGCCCGTGCCCAGGGCCTGCTTACCTGGCCAGGCTGCTCGGTCACCAGTGAAAGGACTGCTTCGCTCTGGTGGCAGGTTGCTTTGGGGTTGGTACATCTGAATCATTTTCAGAAACAGCAAATGGACTTCGGGTTCAGACGCCCACACGTCGTGTGTCACAGCAGCCTTCAGAGAAGCGTCACAAACGGGCAGATGGAAGATCAGGAAGGAAGTTAGGGCACAGGTTAGAAGAGGGCACATTTCCGCAAAGGTCCTCACAATTTATCTTTTGAAACGTGGAGACTGCCGCGGGGCTTGAGAGGGTGTTGTGCTGGAACGAGCTCTTCCTGGGACAAAGTAATTACCCCCGGCTCCCCAGCGCTATGGAGACCAGCGACCAGCGGCAAAGGGCCTCTGACTAACGGGAACTGAATTTTAAAAGGCGCGATTTTGCCAAAAAAAGAAAAGTGGGACAATAATGAAACTCATAAACATTTGAGTATGACATTTATGACTTTTCTCCTTATGTGCTTGAGATATTTTTCTTTGATGAAATCCAGGGCACAGAGACTTTACATCCTGGCTATTCAGAGTTAAGTATCTCCAACTTTGAGTATGACTGCCTTGTGACAAAACAGAGCGGGAGCAGGCATGGAACTTGTAGCTTCATACTGTCATAAAAACACAGAAGCCATAATAAAGGGTGCCTCCCGGTGCCTTTATTAAAGCCTGCTGGCCTGGCTGCTCCCAGACAGGCTAGCCCACACCACCCGATGCAAGCCTGGGTGAGCAGCCAGCCTGGCGTGGGGCGTAGATTTAGGCCCTTTGGCGGTGCTTCCACTGTCTTCTGTACTGATTTCATTTAACCTCTAGAGTAATTCGAAAGCAGATGATGTTTTGCTATGGAAAGTTTTCCTCTTGGAACTGTGCCCAAGCTTTTGATATGGGAAAATTTTTGCATCAATTGCTTAATAATTCCCAACACACATCGTAAAACCCTCACAATTTAGGGTACTTCAGTTCACCCTACCAAAAATAAATCAATTTATTAAAAACAACAAAGGGAATTATTTCCCACAGTAAGTTGAGAGAGGGAGAAACCAGCAGGGCTGTCGGTCCCTGGGGCAGAAGAGAAGTTTTTACTCTTCTTTCCCCTTGCTGTTCAGTCACTAAGTTGTGTCCGACTCTTTTTGACCCCATGAACTGCAGCACACCAGGCTTCCCTGTCCTTTACTGTCTGCTGGAGTTTGCTCAAACTGATGTCCATTGAGTCAGTGATGCCGTCCAATCATCTCATCCACTGTCGCCCCCTTTTCCTCTTGCCCTCACTCGTTCCCAGCCATCAGGGTCTTTTCCAAAGAGTCAGTTCTTAGAATCAGGTGGCCAAGTACTGGAGCTCCAGCTTCAGCATCAGTCCTTCCAATGAATATGCAGGGTTGATTTGCCCTTCTTTGCTTCCAGAGCTGCTAATCTGCTTGTTGAGATTCTCGGACACTGACGGGGTCATGTTCAAGCAGACAAGGGTGCTAGGAGTGAGTGGCTCTCTCATCCTCCGTGTGTGGTTGAAGTACCGAGTCAGGACAGACAGACCAGCCCATCTTCCTTTCTCTTCTCAGTGGGAGGGAGCCGGGAAAGCACTCTCCCTTCCCTGTAGGGAGCGTCTCTCCTTTGCTGCCAACTGGAGAATGAGGATATGGACACAGGAGGAAACTGAGGGCTGCCCTTCAGGCCGCAGGCCTCTTGGCCACTGTCTCCAATTCATCTCTTTGCCATTTTGCACAGAGCAGTGGTTCTCCAACCTCCACAAGCATCGTAATCACTGGAAGACCTTGTTAAAACCCAGACTGCTGGCCTCCAGCCAGGGTCTGACTCAGGACGTCTGAAGTGAGACCTTAGGAAGTGCATTTCTAATGAGTGCCCAGGTGATGCTGAAGCTGTTGGTCCAGGACCACGCTGTGAGAATTATGATAACGTAACATTTTGCTTTCTTTTACAAATTAGGTGTTCCTGGTCCCTTGCTGAATACCATCAAAACCTCTCTCTGACCCCTGAAATGAGTAACAAAATGATTAAATTATCCCAGTAATAGATAATGGATTTTATGATGTAATGATAAAAGACTCAGAGGTTTTTAACCTAAAGAGGAAGAGGCAAAGAATCTCAAGGAGAAAGCTGTCCACGTTTCCTGCACAGACAGTTAAAAAGGCCTGAGCAGCTATGAGAGACCCACTCCAGTGTTCTTGCCTGGAGAATCCCAGGGACGGGGGAGCCTGGTGGGCTGCCGTCTATGGGGTTGCACAGAGTCGGACACGACTGACGTGACTTAGCAGCAGCAGCAGCTATGAGAGAGGGCCTGGTGGACATGTGGACAGATTTCCAAGGATGATTAAGTAGGCTCGCTGAAGGGGCCTGGAGAAATCTTATCCTCAGGGGTCTCCAAAAGCAGGATCAATGACCATCACTTGGACTGCTTGAACCCGAATGAAAACATGCATTTCTAGAAGAGTTGTGATTAGCTTGACTCTCATCCTCTTCCAGGAACTATGCTAAATGCTTTATTTTATTCTCTTAATAATTCTGTAAAAAAGGCAGAGGAACCAGAGAGCAAATTGCCAACATCCTCTGGATCATGGAAAAAGCAAGAGAGTTCCAGAAAAACATCTACTTCTGCTTTATTGACTATGCCAAAGCCTTTGACTGTGTGGATCACAATAAACTGTGGAAAATTCTGAAAAAGATGGGAATACCAGACCACCTAACCTGCCTCTTGAGAAATCTATATGCAGGCCAGGAAGCAACAGTTAGAACTGGACATGGAACAACAGGCTGGTTCCAAATAGGAAAAGGAGTACGTCAAGGCTGTATATTGTCACCCTGCTTATTTAACTTATATGCAGAGTACATCATGAGGAACGCTGGACTGGAAGAAACACAAGCTGGAATCAAGATTGCCAGGAGAAATATCAATCACCTCAGATATGCAGATGACACCACCGTTATGGCAGAAAGTGAAGAGGAACTAAAAAGCCTCTTGATGAAAGTGAAAGAGGAAAGCAAAAAAGTTGGCTTAAAGCTCAACATTGAGAAAACGAAGATCATGACATTCGGTCCCATCACTTCATGGGCAATAGATGGGGAAACAGTGGAAACAGTGTCAGCCTTTATTTTTGAGGGCTCCAAAATCACTGCAGATGGTGATTGCAGCCATGAAATTAAAAGATGCTTACTCCTTGGAAGAAAAGTTATGACCAACCTAGATAGCATATTCAAAATCAGAGACATTACTTTGCCGACTAAGGTCCATCTAGTCAAGGCTATGGTTTTTCCTGTGGTCATGTATGGATGTGAGAGTTGGACTGTGAAGAAGGCTGAGTGCCGAAGAATTGATGCTTTTGAACTGTGGTGTTGGAGAAGACTCTTGAGAGTCCCTTGGACTGCAAGGAGATCCAACCAGTCCATTCTGAAGGAGATCAGCCCTGGGATTTCTTTGGAAGGAATGATGCTAAAGCTGAAACTCCAGTACTTTGGCCACCTCATGCGAAGAGCTGACTCATTGGAAAAGACTGTGATGCTGGGAAGGATTGGGGGCAGGAGGAGAAGAGTATGACAGAGGATGAGATAGCTGGATGGCATCACGGACTCGATGGACATGAGTCTGAGTGAACTCTGGGAGATGGTGATGGACAGGGAGGCCTGGCGTGCTGCGATTCATGGGGTCGCAAAGAGTCGGACACGACTGAGTGACTGAACTGAACTGAACAAATAAGGAGGTAGAGACCACAAAAGTCTCATGCTCACTACACCTGGAAAGTAGCAGAACTCAGGTTCAGATCCATGTCTGTGTGATTCCCTGTCCCAATTTCTGGTCATACATGAAGCTGTAACTAGCTATTGGTGGTTTGTATCTTCAGATTAAAGAGTCGTTCCTGTCCCAAGAAGTTGGGAAGAAGAAAGTTCCCTGTAACTGAATGAAAGACACATGATTGGTAAGTCTTGAAGGCTTGAGGATTAGGGAGTTGGGGTAGAGGATGTTGGAAGCACACAGGCCCTGGCCAACCAGTGAGGAGCTGGGGTGGGGGTGGGGGGACAATATGAAGAGCCTGGAACCCATGGAGCAGATCACACTGAAGAGCGTGGAGAGAAAGGAAAGTCAGCTCACAGCTTGTAGCTTTCATAATTTTGCTTGGGTCAGATCTGCTGAGTATAGGCAGTATCACAGTAACCCAGACTCAGTATGGACTTACTCGGGATGGAAGGTTGTTTCTCTCTGATGTGAAAGTCCAAGCTGGTAGAGCAAGTTTCCTTTGTGACAATGTCAGGGGCCCCAGAAGTTGTGGCAAGAATACATAGAACTATATGAAAAAGGTCTTAATGACCCAGTTAACCACGATGGTATGGTCATTTACCTAGAGTCGGACATCCTGGAGTATGAAGTCAAATGGGCCTTAGGAAGCATTACTATGAATAAAGCTAATGGAGGTGATGGAATTCCAGCTGAGCTATTTCAAATCCTATAGATGATGCTGTGAAAGTGCTGCACTCAACATGTCAGCAAATTTGGAAAACTCAGCAGTGGCCACAGGACTGGAAAAAGTCAGTTTTCATTCCAATTCCAAAGAAGGGCAATGCCAAAGAATGTTCAGACTACCCTACAATTGTGCTCATTTCATATGCTAGCAAGGTTATGCTCCAAATCTTTCAAGCTAGGCTTCAGCAGTATGTGAACTGAGAACTTCCAGATGTAAAAACTGGGTTTAGTAAGGGCAGAGGAACCAGAGATCAAATTGCCAACATTCCTTGGATCATAGAGAAAACAAGGGAATTCCAGAAAAACATCTACTTCTGCTTCACAGAAGTAGATGTTGTGTGTGGATCACAACAAACTGTGGAAAATTCTTAAAGAGATGGGAATACCAGACCACCTTACCTGTCTCCTGAGAAACCCGTATGCCAGTCAAGATGCAACAGTTAGAACCAGACATGGAGCAATGGACTGGTTCAAATTGGGAAAGGAGTACGTCAAGGCTGTGTATTGTCACTGTGCTTATTTAATTTATATGCAGAGTACATCATGCTACTTGCCTGGCTGGATGAAATACAAGCTGGAATCAAGGTTGTGGGAGAAATATCAACAACCTTAGATATGCAGATGATACCACTCTAATGGCAGAAAGTGAAGAGGAACTAAAGAGCTTCTCGATGAAGGTGAAAGAGGAAAGTGAAAGAGCTGGCTTAAAACTCAGCATTCAAGAAACTAGGATTATGGCATCTGGTCTCATCACTTCATGGCAAATAGGAGGGGGAAAGTGGAAGCAAAGGCAGATTTTATTTTCTTGGGCTCCAAAATCACTGTGGACAGTGACTGCAGCCATGAAGTTAAAAGATGTTTGCTCCTTGGAAGGAAAGCTATGGCAAACCTAGACAGCATATTAAAAATTAAAGACATCACTTTGTCAACAAAGGTTCATATAGTCAAAGCTATGGTTTTTCTGGTAGTCATGTATGATATGAGAGTTGGATCATAAAGAAGGCTGAGCACTGAAGAATTGATGCTTTCATTTTGAGTTGTGGTGCTAGAGAAGACTCTTAGCAGTCCCTTGGACTGCAAAGAGATCAAACTAGTCAATCCTAAAGGAAATCAATCCTGAATATTCCCTTGAAGGACTGATGTTGAAGCTGAAGCTCCAATACTTTAGCCACCTGATGTGAAGAGTCGACTCCTTGGAAAAGACCCTGATGCTGGGATTAAAGGCAAAAGGAGAAGAGGACAGCAGAGGATGAGATATTTAGACAGCATCAATGACTCAACAGATGTGAAGTGAAGTGAAAGGCACTCAGTCGTGGATCTTCCCGACCCAGGGATTGAACCCAGGTCTCCAGCATTGCAGGCAGATTCTTTACCAGCTGAGCTACAAGGGAAGCCCCAGTAGATGTGAATCTGAGCCTAATCCTGAAGACAGTGAAAGACAGGGGAGCCTGGTGTGCTGCTGTCCATGGAGTCACAGAGTTAGAAATGACTGAGTGGCTGAACAACAGCAACAAGGATGCTCGTGACCACCTGACCCAAACCCATTCCACAAACATTACATATTCTTCAGGACTTGGCCAGATGTCATTCTCTCCAGAAAATTATCTGGATCCTATAATTTCATTCTAAACCTCCAGGCTGCTCTCCTGTTATAGCACTCCTCATTTTCCTTATCTTCTTATTTATTTACTTGGCCATGCCCAGCTTCAAGACATGTGGGATCTTAGTTCCCTGACCAGGGATCAAACCTGTGCCCCCTGCAGTGAAAGCGAGGAGTCTTTACCACTGGACAGCCGAGAAGTTCCTCTTATCTTCTTGAGGCTGAACACTATGCTGATTTTGTCCCTAACCCCAGAACAAAACACAATGTCTGACAAATCTCTTAGTAAGTTTATGTTGGGTCCACTTAAAATGCCAAGAATCAAGTTGTACTCAACACTTCTGTATCATGCATGTCACAAGCCAATGGCTAAGAGTTCTGTCCCCTGGCAGGGAATTCACCGCCTGGGTCTGGGCCTGGAGGTGGAGCTTGTGCCTGGCTAGAGCAGAGCCGTCCCCTCTCCCGCAGGCCACATGGGAGGAACAACTGGGCCAGGGAACAACCCCCTTAGAGAATACTCAGGTCTCTGAGCTTCTCACGTTATTTCAGATCTTCTACCTTGAGTCCTGGCTCAGCACCTTATAGACACGTCAGGGCCTTTTATAAAGTCCCTTCACAATGGCAATGAAAGGGAAGCAAAGCAAGGCTCCATCCAGCCACCACAAAGAAAAAAAATGTCGGAGGTAGTTTAGCTTCAAGTCTGAGGACAACAGAGGCGATCAGCTTTTGGCCCTTGGTAATTTTCAATGCATAGCATGAAAAGGTATTTCAAATCTGGCAAAAGATCTGAGTCTGTGTCCCAACATATCTGGAGTCAGAGAAGAAAGGTCATATTATTTGTTTCCTGGTATTTGCAAACCCAAGGACCAGACACTGAATGGCCTGGCAGTCTTTCCTTGGATGAAGAAGAACTCAGACGAGAGGGTGATACCCCCTTGAAGGGGACAAAGGTCAGATGTCACTCATTCATTTGTCACCCAGCAGTCACCCTCCCAGTCAGGCCTGTGCCAGGCCCTTCAGAGATCAAGACCCTCTCTGCCCCATGCTGCCACCACCAGGCAGGGCGTGACATGCACAAGCTTGTGTGCTACTAAACAACAAGCTCTACACAACTTAAATGTCTGTTGCTTCAGTTCAGTTCAGTTCAGTCGCTCAGTCGTGTCCGACTCTTTGCGACCCCATGAATCGCAGCACGCCAGGCCTCCCTGTCCATCACCAACTCCCAGAGTTCACTCAGACTCACATCCATCAAGTCAGTGATGCCATCCAGCCATCTCATCCTCTGTCGTCCCCTTCTCCTCCTGCCCCCAATCCTTCCCAGCATCAGAGTCTTTTCCAATGAGTCAGCTCTTCGCATGAGGTGGCCAAAGTACTGGAGTTTCAGCTTTAGCATCATTCCCTCCAAAGAAATCACAGGACCAATGTCCTTTAGAATGGACTGGTTGGATCTCCTTGCAGTCCAAGAGACTCTCAAGAGTCTTCTCCAACACCACAGTTCAAAAGCATCAATTCTTCGGTGCTCAGCCTTCTTCACAGTCCAACTCTCACATCCATACATGACCACAGGAAAAACCATAGCCTTGACTAGACAGACCTTTGTTGGCAAAGTAATGTCTCTGCTTTTGAATATGCTATCTAGGTTGGTCATAACTTTTCTTCCAAGGAGTAAGGGTCTTTTAATTTCATGGCTGCAATCACCATCTGCAGTGATTTTGGAGCCCCCAAAAATCAAGTCTGACACTGTTTCTCCATCTATTTCCCATGAAGTGATGGGACTGGGTGGCTCAGTGATAAAAAAATCCACCTGTGTTGTAGGAGATGCAGGAGACGTGGGTTCGATCTCTGGGTCAGGAAGATCCCCTGGAGGAGGACATGGCCACCCCCTCCGATATTCTTGCCTGGAGAATCTCATGGACAGAGGACCCTGGCAGGCTTACAGTCCACGGGGCTGCAAAGAGTCGGGCATGGCTGAGTGACGGGGCACGCGCTGTCTATAAAATCCTCTTTGTAGCTCACTTGTTTACTCTGTGTCCCTCAACAGATATATAAGCTCTGGAGAACTAGGACCACGTGCGTCCTGTGGGCCCCACCGTCTGCTTGCCTAGAGCAGCGGGGGGGGGTATGCTTGGGCTCTCAGCATTGAATGGACGGGTGAAGACTGATGATTGCCGTCCTGCTGTGCACCCCACGCCCCAGTCCTCATCTTGCAGGAGGAAAGTCAAACACTGAGCTGTTCTATGTTCCCCTAGGTCCACTCCGTGCCTTCTCCACCCTCTCGGCATCCTGGGAGGTGGGCTTGGAGGGGCTGCCTCACCACCGTAGGGGCTCCCTTATGCTCTAGCTTCTTGGAGGGCCCAGCCAATGACAGCACTGGTGGGAGATCAGGGAGAGGGCCTTCTGTTGAGCCTGTCTTTTATTCTCTGTACACTGAAGCTTTGACATCTTTGACTCCATCAGACCCTGGAGTGTGCCTTTCACAGGCAGATAAACCAATCCAGTGTTCCTGCTACCAGCTGCCATCTTCATCAGCTCTCACACTCTGGGCCTGGTCCCCTGCCCTCCCCACCCTGGACCAGGTACAAGATGACTAGAGGCAGCCCCTACTCCCAATTGTTTAGCCTAGCCAATCCTAAGCTTCCTTATCCTGCCTCTTTTTCCTTCCAGTGGGAACCACAGGGAAGGCTCTTCCTGGTCATATTTTCTCCTGCTTCTTCTGCCCCTGACTAATCATAGCGCCTCCTGGGGACGCCTTACACAGTGGAGTGCCACGCCTCCTATTGCTGAGGAAGCGTGAGTATAAACATGTCTTCCTTCATGAGTCATTTCATGTCTGTGTGTCTTGAGGGACTGTATTAAAACAAGTGCCGAGTACCCTGAAAACCGGGTGCAGTGAGGGCGGGGTATATGTTCCCTCGACACCCTGCCCATGGAGGGCCGGCTGCACCCCCCAGGCGAGTTACTTCACCTCCCTGAGCTTTGGTTTCCTCATATGTACAGTGGAAATACTATTATCCACCTGGCAGGATTGTTCTGAGGGATAAATAGACAATGTACCATATATATCTTCCCATAAGGGGAGCTTTTTCTCTCTCTGAAAACTTACCCCTCAGAACTAAAAAGGAACTACCTTATATTTGTGTCCCTATAAAGGGGTGTGTTTCTACTGTTTCCACTGGAAACAGTGGCTGACTTTATTTTGAGGGGCTCCAAAATCACTGCAGATGGTGATTGCAGCCATGAAATTAAAAGACGCTTACTCCTTGGAAGGAAAGTTATGACCAACCTAGATAGCATATTAAAAAGCAGAGATATTACTTTGCCAACAAAGGACCATCTATTCAAGGCTATGGTTTTTCCAGTGGTCATGTATGGATGTGAGAGTTGGACTGTGAAGAAAGCTGAGCACTGAAGAATTGATGCTTTTGAACTGTGGTGTTGGAGAAGACTCTTGAAAGTCCCTTGGACTGCAAGGAGATCCAAGCAGTCCATCCTAAATGAAATCAGCGCTGAATATTCATTGGAAGGACTGATGCTGAAGCTGAAACTCCAATCCTTTGGCCACCTGATGTGAAGAGTTGACTCATTTGAAAAGACCCTGATGCTGGGAAAGATTGAAGGTGGGAGGAGAAGGGGATGACAGAGGATGAGATGGTTGGATGGCATCACTGACTCAGTGGACATGGGTTTGGGTGGACTCTGGGAGTTGGTGATGGACAGGGAGGCCTGGCGTTCTGCAGTTCATGGGGTAGTAAAAAGCTGGACACGACTGAGCGACTGAACTGAACTGAACGGGGTGTGTTGGAGGCCCTGTGATAGCCTCTCAGACTCACTTGGTTTCAAGGTAACTCCCAGCGGCCACTGGTGGTGTGCCTCACACAGGGGTAACGACAGTCTCCCACTTCCTGCTGCACCTTCTTCCCGCCCCTGTGGGGGCTCCCTGCAGACGCTGCCATCTTGCTGTGAGGCCCGCTCAGTGCCCACACTGAGCGTCCATGGGGCAGAGGGAGCTCCAGCTTCCCACAGGCCAATATTGACCCCAGGGAGACTAGGGGGGATGATTGCATCCCCCTCCCCTTACCTGTCCCAAGAAGCAGTTATAAGGCCTTTTGAAGGATGTCTTGAGAGATGGTGCCCTTGGTTCCCTTGATACCAGCAGGGGTACAGCTCAGGAATACACCCCATATCTGCTGCTGCCCAGTACCCCGCTCCTGCCTGTGGTTCCTTGATAGACTGGCAGCTGGAAGGCTTTGCCTTCTGTGGAACCCGGGCCAAGACACTTGAAGATTCTTTTCCTTTATTTTGACAAAGTACTGTTTGAGACGGACAAATTGTTCTGAGACAATGTTCTGCTGTCAGCTGCAGTTTGGAGTGGTTATAAGGGTTGCCTTACACAATGGATTTTTTCAAAGGAGGCAGATTTAATACAGATATACTCATAAATCTGTATTATCTCAGGATAATATGGATTTAGTCATAAATCTAGGGATATGACTTCACAAGAGCAAATACTAGATATCATTGAAAACAGGCCTTTAAGGATCACTTTTAAAAGCAATAATAATTTTATAAATACCATAAATACACATTTAGAGAATGAATGAAGAGACACATCTGTACTAAGCCTTACAGAAATGGATATCTGAGGCCTCAGGCACATTTTCATTAACAGCGTATTATTATATGGATTCAAAAAGCAATGTTATCTCAGAACAACTTAGTGGGAAGTAAAGGTGATGTGTTTTGGAAAACTGTTAGATGCCTCAAAATGTGACAAGGACGGTGATAGTAAAGGAGATATGAAGAAGTAATGTAGGATGGTTTCATGAATGTGAGATGGGAATATTTAAAAGAAATATTTCTAAGTTAGCAGTATTTCTAAATTACTATAACATTTGTAATGTCTTGATAAATTCATAATGTAACAGGTAGACATTTGTCTGTTTCATTTATATTTCTAAAAGAATATATCCTTACATTGTTCAAAACCTCTTTTTTTGATCTTCAGTCTTTCAAAAGTGGAGACTCATCGTTCTTTTCATGTTTGCTGTCTGTTTAGACATTTGAGGTACATAGAGGGCTTGGCACAAGGAAGGAATTGACAGACACTAGCCCCTGTGCCATCTTACTTCCTGATTAACACCTCCAGTCTCCTTGCTCTCTGCTGCTCAGATTCTTCCAGGCACTCATTTACTTTGCTCTGTTTTCTCTAATAAAGGAGCCAGGTTTGGGCCTATATAAGCACATGACTCTTTTTACCTGGTGTGTCCTGGCTGTCTTTCTACCATACAGCTGATAGGGGGTGGTGGTGGTGGGGTGCTAGTTAAATGAGGATAATCTAATTTTTGCTGATGAAAATGATATCTTATTTGCCCAAGAGATATGATTCTTAGGAGATTCCATTCCACTTATCATGAAGAGGCAGGGCATCTACCAGCAGGTCAGAGCCACACAGAAAACAGGTGCTGGGAAATATCACTTATTGGGAAATTTTTCTTATTACCATAGAGGCAATGGTGCTCAGAGGTAGCTTAAACCAGACTGCCATGACTGTGGCTGCTTTGAGTAAAGAGAATCTCTGGTTTTTGCCCTTCCTAAAAGCAGAGACATTACTTTGCTAACAAAAGTCCGTCTTGTCAAGGCTATGGTTTTTTCAGTGGTCATGTATGGATGTGAGAGTTGGACTATAAAGAAAGGTGAGTGCTGAAGAATTGATGCTTTTGAACTGTGGTGTTGGAGAAGACTCTTGAGAGTCCCTTGGACTGCAAAGAGATCCAAGCAGTCCATTCTAAATGAAATCAGTGCTGAATATTCATTGGAAGGACTGATGCTGAAGCTGAAACTCCAATCCTTTGGCCACCTGATGCCAAGAGCTGACTCACTGGAAAAGGCCCTGATGCTGGGAAGGATTGAAGGCGGGAGGAGAAGGGGATGACAGAGGATGAGATGGCTGGATGGCATCACCGACTTGACGGACATAAGTTTGAGTGAAATCTGGGAGTTGGTGATGGACAGGGAGGCCTGGCATGCCGCAGTCCATGGGGTTGCAAAGAGCTGGACACAGCTGAGTGACTGAGCTGAATGGCTCTTCCTCGGGCATTAGGTTGTTTCACTATTATTATGGCTGTTACTTGGCATCGTCACTGGCTCCATGGCCTCTCAGCAGCTGGTCTTTGCAGGCAGGATCCGTACATAGATGCCACCATGTTCTCAGGATCCACAGGCAGGAAAGTTACCGCTTGGGTGTCTTCTGACAGCTGGAGAAGGAAAGCAGCTGATAGATGCAGTTATTGGGACCAAGCTCTTGAGTGGTTTCTGGGCCTCTGATCACCTATCAGGTGAGTCTAGAGCAAGGCTCTGAAGCCAGCTCCAAAAAGGGAACAGGAAAATGGCTTCTTCTCATTAGCTGACCAGGTGACCAGTGAGGGTGGAGTGGTAAGGACTTGGATCTGGGGTCAGGCAGGCCAGGTACGCATTTCAGCTCCTCTACTTAGTATTTATGTAACGCTAAGTGTATTAACCATTTTTGCTTTCCATTTCTTTAGTTCAAAATGGGTATAATAATAGCTTCTTCCTTTCCCCTTAAAATTATTAAAAGAATTATATAAAATAAATATGAGAAATGCTTGGCACATTGTGTGGCAGCAAGTTCTCCAGAGATGTGAGCTATTATATTGACTATATTACATTTTCTTTAGATAGCACTTGACTATACGAAATCCTTCTCTGTTAACGGACATGTCCTTGCTCTCAGTACACTAAACACATCATGACTATCCTTGACAAGTTCTTAGAACTTCCTCCCCTAATCACTACCCATGAGAAACAAGAAAAATAGACATGAAGTCATAATTAAACCCCAAATACTTCACATGGGTTTAGGGAATGAATTAATCAACTGAAATAGGCTGATAAGAGATTAGATAAGGAGTTCTTAAAAGAAAAACAAAGGATGTTGCAAAAACTGGTAGAATTGTTTCTTATTGATGGGTTGCTTTTTAGTGATCTTGGTGGCCAAACAGGCAAGGAGAGAAGTAGCTCAAATTCCCAGGTAAGCAAAACACTTGTTTTCATTACGCTCCTCAAAACATCTATCATTACTAAGTCTGAAGCAATAAAGTATTGTTCTAGAATCTTAGAGTGAGGCATTAAAAAAATGAAACACTAACCTAAAGGACAGCAAACAAGAGAGGGCCATCATCTTCCCTTGGACCTTGCCCCCTAGGCACTCGGCTCCTCTCCCAAGAAGCAACCAGAGTTACCAATTTCTTATGCATCTTTTGGAGATATTCTGTACAGAATGAAGCAAAAAAACCTTTTTATACAGATGGCAACAAACCAAATGCTTTGCTTCATATTTTATTATTCTAGTCAACGATGTATCTTGATAATCATTGTAAAGTCAACATTGAGAACTTCCCCATTCTTTTCAAGGCTGCAGAGTATTTGATCTTACGCAAATACCATCATTTATTGAGGGAATCCCCTCCTAATGGACATTCGGGTTGTTCTCAGTCTTTTGCTATTACAAAAAGTGCTGTGATAAATAACTTCCAACTTATGACATTTCTCACCTGTAGAGACAGAACGTTTTAAAAAAAGTGTTTCTTAATCCTTTGGGGTCAGGATGCCCAGACACTCTGAGAAACTTGTGTAAGTGATGCCCTCCAACACCAGGCCAGGGCACCAAGCCCCCGGCTGCGGTGGGGGTGGGCTGCCAATGGCTCGACGCTAGCTCTTTCTCCAGGGTGCCACCCTACTCAGATTACGCTGTAGCATGCCCCAGCAGCCATGACTCACCCAGACAGAGGAAACTACTGCCGATTCTCCGTGCATCTCATGCTCCAGGGCGCCCCGCGGGATCACGTTGAAGCTGGACTCGGGTGAAGCTGCCTTCTCTCTTGGTTTTATTCTCTGCCTTGTCCTGTTTCCCTTAGTCTTTTCACCTTGAGATAATTCCCTCATGCACCCAAATTCCTGTTTTAGGCTCTGCCTCAAGAGTACATACCTACGTAAGACAGTGTTTCTCCTAAGAAAAATGTACATACAGATGTCAAAGAGAATTTTACAGATAATTTCAGAGAATTCACTGGGCCTCTGAGTTCCAGACCAACATAGGGCTTTACTTCGAAACATCCTAAAACATTCACACTCTCACAAATACTACCTCACATAAGAGAGTATATTATAGCCAGCTATTTCTTCTGTACTTTAACTTCTCTATTTCCTTTTCAGTGGAAGATGTCGACTTGATTAATTACCTTTAGAAATTCAAATACTTTAATTGCTAATTGGACTGTTCACAATTGATGGGTTAAGAAGTGGAAATTTTTACCACAAAGTAGGCTCCAGTTCTCAAATGCATGCCCCAAGTAAAGTGTTTTTCCCTTTGGGAAAAGAGTGGAAATGCGTAATCTTTCCAAGTTGCTTCAATATCTGATATCCTTTTGGGGGGAAAGTATTTTCTCAGTCTTTTGAGGTTAGATGCTTTGGTTTTCTCAGAGTTCCACAGAATTCTGAAGGACACATTCTGCTGTAATTAGCCAGTTTTTATTACCCGGTTTTCAAAAGCTGTAGGAAAATTGCTTCCTTAATCATTGGTAAATTCAAATGCCACAGATTCTTCCAGTTGGGTTTAATGAGTCAAACAGGTCCTGAAGAATGACTTTCCTAACCAAAATGGCATCTGAGTAGAGCAGTGTAGGCCTCCGTGTCAATTGCCGAAGCTTTGTTTTTAGTGCTGCCAGATGTGAGGAGAGGTGACGGATAGGAGCCTGAATGCTAACGATTAATCATAACAAGAGCAGCACCGATGGCAGCTGCTATTCACAGAGCATCTTGCTGCCATAGCACCGTGCGAGGCATTTGCTAGACAGTTTGTGTGCATCATCTGATTCACACCCTCACGACAACCCCGTAAGGTAGGGCTCACGTATCAGGAAAACGAGGGGCCAAGAGGTGCTTCTTTTTCGACTTCAGTGATATCAAATCAAGAATCTCCCAACCTCTGTCCGATAAAAAGCAACCGAAGGATTACGATTGTGATTGCCACATTATGGATGGGACTGAGTGGAAAAGGAGGAAGAAGTTAGGAGGGATGGGGCTGGCAGGACTTGCTGAAGATGAAACTTACCCCTAAATGTGCTGTTGGTGAGGCTGCCATCTCCACTGACCATGGAGAGGGCCTTGGGGTGGCAGTGGCTGACTGAGGAGCCCCTCCAGGCCTGTGAAAGGGGGGATTCTCAAGTGTGAATTAAACATAACGTTCTCCCTTCTGCCCTCCAGATTCTGAATCCATTTAGAAGAAAATAGGAGTAATATAGGGTGCAAAATATCTGCTTTCAGGATAGTCAAGCTGATTGCAGAGCATGAATGGAACTTTGGACAACTTAGTGGTGTAACCCTATCCCCCAGTTTAAACTTTGGGAACTGGGTACAGGAAAGCAGCCTGGAGAATCGGGCATAACCACACACTTGTGGCACTGAGACTGTGAGACAGGCAGAAGGAGGGACTTCGTATGTGCCTTTAACTCACTCATTTTGCTCAGCAGAGGACCTGAACATCCAACATCCAGGGCCCAGTGAATGTCAAACGCTAGTCATCCCAGCAACCAGATAAATCACTCTCCCCATAGGGGGAGGACTGAGAGTTTAAGAGAGGGACCAGAAGCCTTTCCTCTGGAGAGTAGGACGGATGTTCACTCTCCTCTACAGAAATATGAAGACAAATATGAGCCTCCTGCCTCAACCCTCCCCAGCAGGAACCTCTGTTGCGAAGTCCCACTTGCTCAGTTTTAATTTGCTTCTAACAGATGCCACATATCCCAGGAATTCAACGCCGAGACTCAAATAGAACAGAAGCGTAAAGATACAAAGTGCTTCACATTCCCCACTACTGATAAAAATAAACTGCTGCTCATACACCACTCAGGTGCAGATATATGACAGTTGGATGTAGAAATACATGCAGCATATAGCCCTTGGGGAATGGTGAAAATGTTTTAGACAGGAGAAAAATCTAGATGACCTGGGGTGTGGTGATGATTTCTTAGATACGACACCAGATGCACGATCCATGCGAGAGATAGTTGATTAGAAAGACGTCATTAAAATTAAAAACTTCTGCTCTGAGAGACTGTCGAGAGAATGTGAAGACAAGCCAGGGACTAGGAGAAAAGAAGGCAGAGGACATATTTGTAAAGGACTGTCATCCAAAATACACCAAGAACGCTTAAAGCTCAACAGTAAGTAAACAAACAACCTGACTTTTTAAATGGGCAGAAAATGTGAACTGATATCTCACTAAAGATGTACAGATGGAAAATAGGCATAGGAAAAGATGTTCAGTATCATTTGTTATTAAGGAATTGCAAATTAAACCCACAACACTATATACCTATTGGGCTTCCCAGGTGGCGCTAGTGATAAAGAAGCCGGCCGCCAGTGCAGGAGATGTACAAGGCATAGGTTCAATCCCAGGGTCAGGAAGATCCCCTGGAGGATGAAATGGCAACGCACTCAGTATTCTTGCCTGGACCCCATGGACAGAGGAGCCTGGTGGGCTACGGTCCATGGGGCTGCGAAGAGTTGGACACGACTGAAGCAACTTAGCATGCGAGCATGCCTGCGCCTGTTAGAATAGCCCGAATTCAAAACAGTGACACCGCCAAACACTGGTGAGAATATGGCCCAATAAAAACTCTCATTCATTACTAATGGGAATGCAAAATGATACCGTCACTTTGGAAGATGGTTTGGCAGTTTCTTAGAAAACCAAACATACTAAGCACACAGATTACCATATAATCCAACGATCATGTGCCTTGGCATTTACCCTTCAGCCCAAAGAGCTGAAAATTTATGTCCACACAAAACTCTGCACATGGATGGTCATAGCAACTTCATTCATAACTGTCAAAACTTGGAAGCAACCAAAATGTCTTTCAGTAAAAGGGCATGGTGTGAAAATAAAACTAATCAAATGAGAAAAGCAAAGACTTTTCATGAACTTGCCAATCAGCAAGGCAGTTGGCCACTCACTATTGACAGGAACTCAAAGGCAGCAGGAGAGTAGGAAGCTTATTGGCAGAAAACGAGGAGGCTTCAGGTACGCCTTATTGGAGGCTGTTGGCATGGGGAGCTCCAGAGGACCAACTAGAAGTGGGGCACGCCGGGTGACTGGTTAGAGGATGTATTTGGTTGGCCCTAAGTTGGAAGCTGTCAGTTATAAAGCAAGTGCTGGCCACTAGAGGCGGATTATTACAGAAGTTTTTGTTTAGCTCTATGGATTATCACCGGAGATAGCAGCCTGGCTTCCTTGAGTCTGACTTATACCAGGCTGACTTCCTGAGTTGCTTACTGAAGATTAGTAGAGGTTGGCTTTCTGGGCAGTTTACTGTAGGTTGTAGGTCAAAGTTCTATTTTTATGTGGGGTCTGACCATTGTCCATTTGTATATTTAGTCTCTCAATGGATAAGTTAACATGTGGTGCATCAGACATTAGAATATTATTCAGCACTAGAAAGAAATGAGCTATCCAGCCATCAAAAGACATAGAGGAAACTTAAACGCATATTACCAAGTGAAAGAAGCTTATCTGAGAAGGCTGTATTCTGTATGATCTGTCTGTATGACATTCCAGAAAAGGCAAATCTATGGAGACTGTAAAAATATTAGTGGTTGCCAGGGGCTGAAGGGGTGTTAATTAGTTACACAAAGAGGCCCACAGACTGAGGTGTCTCTAATGGAGAAGAAGGCCTATGTAAACCAACCAAAATCTAAGCCTATAAATGCTTCAAGGTTAGGAAATGAAAAGCTGAGGACAAGCAATCAGTTTGTGATCAACAGTCCAATAGACTCTAAGCTACAGCTTATCAAATAATTTTCTTTCTTTGCTTTACACCTTGTCTGTGTAGGTACTTCCCCAGTTCCTGCCTGAGGCAGGACTATCCCCACTTCCCATTTGATGCTGCCCCACTTGAACCGATGTTTGCTCTAATAAATTCAAAAAATTTTAGTATGCCTCAGTTTATGATTCAACAAGGGCAGGGAAGGGATGAATAAGCACAACACAGAGGACTTTTAAGGGCAGTGAAACTGTACTGTATGATATTATAATGTTAGATATGTGTCATTATAATTTGTTAAAGCAGAATGCACAACGCCAAGAGTAAACCCTAATGTAAACTGTAGACTTTGGGGAATTATGATGTACAGGTTCATGGATTTCAACAAATGAATTACTCTTGTGCAAGATGTTGGTTGGTGGAGAATACTATGCATGTGGGCGGGGAGACAGGTATATGGGAACTTATATTTTCTGCTCGGTCTTCTGAGAACCTAAAATTACTCTAAAAAATAAAGTCCACTTCAAAGGAAAAAAGAATGTTGTAGAACTAGACAGTGGTGATGTTTGTACAACCTTGTGAAATATACTAAATGTACTGAATTGTATACCTCAATGAGGTTAGTTTTACATTGTATGAATTCTGCCTCGATGTAAAAAAAAAGGCGAGGTGGGTCACATTCAAAACCAAAACAAAGCCTGTAGCAAGCATCCTACATCTTTTTAAACTGGTTCATTCCTGGGACTCTGCCATGTCCAGGCCTGCCTAGAAGCTGTGAGCTGGCCGCCTGAGGGACAGAGGTCCTCTGGAGAAAGGACCTGCTCCGACAGGAAGGGAAACGGCAAGCTTGGTCCAGTAAGGCAGAGGGAGGGGTGATTGGAGAATTGGATGTTTCTGGCCCTCGCCTTTCCCTGGTGTAACTGTGTGTCCCCTGTCTTCTAGGCCGACTGGGCTGCCCTTTCGTTTACCATCAGGCCCCAGCTCTGCCTTGAGAGTAGGATATCCAGCAGGTGCTCAGACAGTGCTGACGGTTCCCAAGGGTAGCATTGTTCATACATCCCATTGGGGCCTTTTGCCACTGGTACCAAAATTCTGCTCTGGTTTGTCCTCCGCTGCCTCTGACCCATCTGCTACCTCTCCCTGCCAGCCTAGCTTCTTCCCAACACAGGTCCATTATTCTGGCTGAAGGTTTTGTCATGATGGAATTGTTATTGAAAGAGTGGCCTCTTCCAGGGCCTGGGAGTGGGCTCTTGTCCAACATTCAGAAATAAATTGTCCAGGGAGACACACTCACTACAAAGTGAGAGCCTTTATTGGGAAGGGGCGTCTGAGCAGAGAGCAGCAGCGTGAGGGAACCCAGGAGCACTGCTCTGCCACGTGGCTAGAGGCCTCAGGTTTTAAGGTAATGGGGTGAGGTTTCTGAGTTGTCTTTGGCCAATCATCTTGCTTGTGTTTGATCTGACTCGAGTCCTTCCTGTGGTGCCTGCATCTCTTAGCCAAGAGGGATTCCAGCACAAGGATTTCTGGGAGGTTGACTGGACTTACCATGGGCTGGTGTCTCCTCCTTCCTTTCGGCCCCTCCTGGGTTCTTCCAGTCGGAGGTAGCTGGTCATTTCCATGTTCCTTATATGAATCTTCTGTTGTGAGATCAGTCGTGCCAGTGGTTATTATCCTGACTGGCCAGGGTGGGTGGTTTCCGTCAATGGTTCCCTAATAGAATTACATCAGTTTCCCTAAAGTCCTGGGTCAAATCCACCCAGGCCAGTCTCCTGGCAGAGGCCACGCTCCAGCACTGGCCATCACTGTGCCCCTGGAGCCTGTCCCTCAGAACAGAGGTCTATTTCCAGTGTTCTCTCTCCTTGAAGTCTAGAATCCTCTTCACTCCTCCCCCTTCTCTTTTCTTTTGGACTGGCCCAGAGGAAACCAAAAGTCAGAGATCATGAAAGCCAGGATAAGCTAATAGTAAAAACACGACATTATGTCAGAGAAGGAAACATTACACAAACTCCAAAAACAACTCAATCTCACAAGCAATCAGAGAAATACTCATTTAGTATTTAGCATATACCTACCAGCTTGACGAAAATGAGAAAAACCAGCAATACCAGCTGTTAACAAGGATGCGGAGCAACGTGTCTCCGCCACCCGCCGGTTGTGAGAGTCAAATGCAGTTAACGGGGAACAGTGCTCAGCAAGAGCGCATGCTCAGTGTTGCTGGCCTCAAGAGCCCTCCAATCGCTTCACTTCATGAAGGCAGAGCGGATCCTCTTTGCATCAACAGGAACTTTCTGGACCAAGGTCTGGCCTCATCTTATAGTAACCTCTTTGTCAAAGCAAAGTCTCCTTCGGATGGCTCTGCCCCCATCTCCTCGGGCAACTGGCACAAGAGGCAAGCCTGGGGTTCTTCTGCCTCTGGTTCTCCTTGAGGCTCCCAGTGAGGCAGGCCAGGGCCTGGGATCCCTTGCTGCAGTGCTTGCAGCTTGACCAACACCTTCTCAAGGAACAGAATACAAAGAAATTATGAGGGACTAAAAATAACTGCAGACGTGCGCAATTGTGGCAAATTAGGAACATGCATGCGTGCGTGCTAAGTCAACTCAGTTATGTCTGACTCTTTGCCACCCTGTGGACTGTAGCCCACCAGGCTCCTCTGTCCATGGAATTCTCTAGGCAAGAATACTGGAGTGGGTTGCCATGCCCTCCTCCAGAGGATCTTCCCAATCCAGGGATCAAACCTGCATCTCTTATGTCTCCTGCATTGGCAGGTGGGTTCTTTACCACTCGTGCCACCTGGGAAGCCCAAATTATGAACAATAAGACACTAAAAGGCCAAAGCCCAATCGCCACATCTGAGGTGCGGCAAGCAAATGATCCTGCACAGAGCGCCATCACGGGGAGGCAGACCTCCTAAGCCACTCTCCCGGCTGACCCACCGATCTAGCCCCGCTCTCACCGCATTTAAGGAATCAACTCCTCCCTTCCCCCTCACCCCAGGGACTGACCACGGGCATCTGATGGGGGTTCTCACTCCCTCTCGCTGGAGCACAAGTCCCAGCAAAGCCTTGCCTGAATTTCTCTTCTGGCTTCTTATCAGTTTGTATGGATTACATTGTCCAAGGGCCAGGGCTGCCACCCTGGGTCACTGTCACCAAGGTGGATAAAGGGACCTCTAGCTCCTTCTGCAGAGCAGCCTCCAGCAGCCTGGAGCTAGCACTGGGCCTTGCTTTAGGGCTGGCATACTTCATGCTGGCATCAGTGGCACCTTTAGCCCTGGGCACAGCAGGGTCACCAATGAAAATGGAGAGGCATAGCGATGTGCCCACATTTCGATGGCTCTGTTCTGGAGCTTCACTGTCAGTATGTGAGACAGGCGGCACTCACACTTGGATACTGTGCCTGCGATGGCGGTCAGTGGCCCTGGGGCGCGTACCTGCAGGGACAGAGCAGGAGTGTGGACATGCCGGTATCTCGGGTTGATAAGGGCACACTCCTCAGTGCTCCAGGAAGCTGGAGTGAAGGCCCTTTCACTGAGGGAAATAAAGACAAGAACCAGATGGTGATGATGATCGTGACGGTAACGTGTTGATGCTCCAATTTTATATCCTGCTTGCATAACCTGGGAACCAGCCACAAAATGCCAATAAATCAGGCCACCCTCCAGAGCCAATTCTGTGTTTCTCAAAGGGAGGCCTTCAAATTAGCATCAGCATCAAGGGCAAAGTTCTTTAGACCTGGATGCTCAGATCCTACCCTAGGCCTGCTGAATAAGAATCGCTGAGTGGGAGCCGAGGAACCTACATTTTAAGGCATTCCCTGGGTGATTCACGTTTCCTGTCCATCAAGAGAGGCAGAAGCTTCTTTGCAAAGACGGCCATGCCTCTGATGACCCTTGGGCTCAGAGTCTGAGCTCTGCTTCCTCCTCCTCTCAGCTCAGTCTTTTCACCACTGATTGGAGAGCCCTGCACATTGAAAGGGTTCAAGAGTTGTTTTCCAGGCTCATTCCATTCTCAAAACACAAACTCCTTGCCCCAGAATTCCTTTTAAGAACCTTTGCTTTGTAGAATGTCTTGAACAGGCGATGTTTATATTCCTAATGGGTTGTCAACATTATTTTTTGCTTTCATGGTGATTTTGTGAAACATAAGATTTGGGATGTGTCTTAACACAGTTTCAGGCTGTTATAGCCTGAAAGCCACTTGGGATTTCCCCTTAATGTATGTATCACACAAAGGAAGAAAGGGGCAGGGGGCTGTGTGCAGAGTTTCTGGCACTTTCACCCCTTGCCTTCCCCTCGTGTGTGGCTCTCACGGGGTGGGCTCTAGGCCAACTTGCCTTTTAGGGTTTACCAGGTTACCTGAAATTTTTTCTGTGGGTACTCTCTGCATCTTCTTCTTTTCTCATTTTTTTCTCTTCCAGAGAAACTCTTCTCTAGAGTTTTTAAAAGCAATAATGCAAAAGAGAGACCCAAAACAGGATTTTACACATTGGCTTGAATTTCTTGTTACCCACAGTTTGGGATGTTACTTAGTTACCAGAAGAGTCTGGCTTGGGCTCCAAGAAAATTAGTTTGACACTAAAAACTTAAAAGTGCCAGATGTGCTCAATGTTTAGACAGGCTTGGCAGATGAAAAGTTCCAGAACTGGAAAGTGGTACAAGCATGGAACCCACTCGGAATCCACAGGCCTCTGCATTTATGTGTTTTCCCTTCTCTCTTTTTTCTTCTCCAGGACATTTCATTGCCTATGGGTGGACAACTAATGTGTGTTCTTGCAAACGTGTCTCCTCCTGTCATGAATGATTTATCCTGTCTTTGCCCAGTGGCTGTTCTACATTTCTATGAAAATAAAAATAAAGTGGCCCCTGCTCTAGAAAAAGACAAAGAGGGAATCTCGATTGAGTCCCCTATTTGTTTTACCTATAGAAAATCACAGACAAGGCAGCATTGCAATTTATAACTGTGTTTGGTATATCTCCCCTGCTGAACCCATGTTACACCACAGAGGGAAGTCTGATCTAGTCCATCTGGGGGTGGGGCCCCTGAGAACTTGCATTTTTTAACAAGTTCCTAGATGGTACTGATGCTGCCGATCTAAGGACCCCCAATTTGAGAACTGGTCAGAGCAATGATTTTCTCAACCTTGGCTGCACATTTGAAGCACCTCGGGAGCTTTACTAAGCTGAATGCCTGGACTCACCTCAGAAGAACAGGGGGTTATGCGAGCCACGTCAGCACTTTCAATCACTCTGCGTGCTCATTTGCTTCAGTTGGGGCTGACACTTTGCAACCCCATGGACTGTAGCCCGCTAGGCTCCTCTGTCCGTAGAATTCTCCAGGCAAGAATACTGGAGTGGGTTGCCAAGCCTTACTCCAAAGGATCTTCCTGACCCAGGGGTCGAACCCACGTCACCTGTGTCTACTATATTGTGGGCGGGTTCTTTACCCCCTGAACCACCTAGAAAGCCCTTCGATCACTCCAGGGCTGTGTTTCCTCAGTTTTGCCTGCATATCGATTACCTGGGGAATTTTTAAAACCCTGGTGCCTAGGCTTCTGCCAACTTCAGACCTATTCCCAGGCATCAGTGGTTTTCAAAGCTCCCCAGGTGAGTCACACATGCAGCCTACAGGGTGAAGAACTGCCAGAACATGGGCCCATTAGCACGGAGCAGTTGCCACGGCTCTGGAAAGAGGGCGGGCCCTTCAGAGTAAACCCTTGTTTACTGGTCACTTCAAGAGCAGTTGTTTGTTTTTGTTTTTTCCTTCCTGTCCTTTCTCCTACCAAGTGGATTTTGAAACAGAGGCTCTAAATCCGCAGTGTTAATGCTGCTGCTACTGCTGCTAAGTCGCTTCAGTCGTGTCCGACTCTGTGCGACCCCATAGACGGCAGCCCACCAGCCTCCCCCGTCCCTGGGATTCTCCAGGCAAGAAGACTGGAGTGGGTTGCCATTTCCTTCTCCAATGCAGGAAAGTGAAAAGTGAAAGTGAAGTCGTTCAGTCATGTCCAACCCTCAGCGACCCCATGGACTGCAGCCTTCCAGGCTACTCTGTCCATGGGATTTTTCAGGCAAGAGTACTAGAGTGGGTTGCCATGCTGGAGGGGTTTTATTCAACATTTTAATAGTCACAGAAGCCAAAAGGATCACCACAGTCTTTCAAGGTCAGGGAAGCCACCACTTTGAACAAGTGGGCTTGACCTTGCTAATACCTTCTTTTGAAGGTGGGAGCAGAGGTTGCCGTTTACCGGGGTAGATCGTATAGCCTCACCGGGAAGGTGACACTCGGAGGGACACCAGGCGAGAGGTGAGGGAGCCTGCTGGTGGTTCGAACAACTGGCCGCACACCAGCCTGTGACTGCAGGTTGTAGAGACAAAGACATCCAACATGGGAAGAAATGGAAGCAGGAAGGGCGGTCTGGGAAGGCCTGTCCAGTCCTCAGAACACCTGGAGGATGGGGGCCCAGGTGCCTCAAGACAAAACGGGGACTCAGGGAGGCTTGGAAAACATCAGTTGACTCAAACCTGGTGCTGAATGTGACTTTAAAATATATATGTATTTATTTATTTATTTATTTGGCCACATTGGGTCTCAGTTGCAGCATGCAGGGTCTCTGTTGGGGCGTGAGAACTCTTGGTTGCAGCATGTGAGATCTGATTACATGACCTGGGATTGAACCTGGGCCCCCTGCATTGGAAGCACAAAGTCTTAGCCATTGAACTACCAGGGAAGTCTCTAAATGTGATTTGTTTGTTTTGATGAGGGAAAAGAACACACTTTCCTTTCAAAGAAGTTGATTTAGACTAAGTCACTTTATGGAATTCTTAACCACACACAGACCTTTAAACCTGAAGGGATGCTTCATGATCACCCAGTGTCAGTTCCGTTCAGTTGCTCAGTCGTGTCCGACTCTTTGTGACCCCATGAATCTCAGCACGCCAGGCCTCCCTGTCCATCACCAACTCCCAGAATTCACCCAAACTCATGTCCATCAAGACAGTGATGCCATCCAGCCACCTCATCCTCTGTCGCCCCCTTCTCCTCCTGCCCCCAATCCCTCCCAGCATCAGGGTCTTTTCCAATGAGTCAGCTCTTTGCATGAGGTGGCCAAAGTATTGGAGTTTCAGCTTCAGCATCAGTCCTTCCAATGAACACCCAGAACTGATCTCCTTCAGAATGGACTGGTTGGATCTCCTTGCAGTCCAAGGGACTCTCAGGAGTCTTCTCCAACACCACAGTTCAAAAGCATCAATTCTTTGGTGCTCAGATCACCCAGTGTAGTTCTCTCCAAGGTAGGTTTTACAGAGCTTTGGGCATTTCCAAAGGTCCTCTGAGGGGCCTTCTAGGAGATAAGTGGGCTTCTCTGGTGGCTTTGATGGTAAAGAATCCACCTGTCAGTGCAGGAGAAGTGAGTTTCATCTCTGGGTTGGAAAGATCCCCTGAAGAAGGAAACAGCAACCCACTCCAGTATTCTTGCCTGGGAAAATCCCATGGACAGAGGATCCTGGTGGGCTACAGTCCATGGGGGTCACAGAAGAGTCAGGCATGACCTAGTAACTAAAACCACAACGGGAGGCGAGAACCATGGTGAAGCCAAGCTGTGGCCCGGGGTGACCCTTCGGTTCAGTTCAGTCGCTCAGTCATGTCCAACTCTTTGTGACCCCATGGACTGCCACATGCCAGGCCTCCCTGTCCATCCCCAATTCCCAGAGTCCCTACCCCCCACCTATAGACATCAGGCCTAGTCAGTAAGGCACTTGCTGTGTGGCTTCAAGACAATAAAAGACGATGCAGGGCACCTGCTCACTTCTGCCAGTCTCCCTCTTAAGCAGCTGGCCTGGGTGAACTCACTCAGTCCTCACCAACTCTGTGAAGAAGCTCTGTCCCCCTCCTACTGGTGAGGAAACAAGTCCAGGGAGGCCAGGGCCGTTGTCCAGGGTCCCTGTCGTCTAGAGGCCAAGCTGAGACTCACACTCATGGTGTGCAGGGCCCCGGCTCCAGCACTGGGTGGTTCGCCTTCCTGGAGGCCGAGCTTGGCTCCCCCTCCGGCTCGCCTCCTGAGCTGGCTTGGCCAAACGACGGGGGTTCAAGGCTGCTCCATCTACGGTTCAATGCAAGTTCCTCCCATTCCATGCCAGGCTGGCAAGACCCTGCCTCTTCATCTCCAAGTGGGTCCCTCTGTCTTTGTGGCTACAAATGAGTGGAGGGTCTGTGTCTGCTTCCCGGCAGGGTGGGCTGTGGGAGCCCCCCAGGCACCCCCATGCAGCCCCAGGTCCCTGAGAGCCCTTCTCCGCTCCTCCCTAGGCAGCCTGCCTCTCAGGCCTCCTCCTGGCCCAGCACACAGAGCCGGGGAAGGGCTCTCCACGGAAGGCCAGGTGGGTCTCAGGGCCGACAGAGGCGGGCAAAGGCTGCCCTCTCTGCAGCTCAGCTGTCGTCCTGCACTTTGGCTGAGCAGGTCCTTTCCTCCCTCCTTCTGCAAAGAGAGGGCCCCTGGGGGTGTCACCTCTCTCCCTCCCTTCTCTCCAGGAGAGGACCCTCCTTCACCGCCTTCAAGTGCTTACTCCGGGGCTTGCCGCATCACTTCATTTACAGCAATAAATGAGGAGCGCAAGGTACGGGTCGTGGGTTCTGGTAACTTGCCCTGAGGTTGATTCAGGCCCTCTGATGCTCTTCCCTGAGCTTTGCAGGTCAAGGTTGAGAGGATATGGAACCCACTCCAGACCTTCTATCAGATCAGCCTCCTATTAGAGCCATTTGGAGGAGAGGGGAGGGTAACCTTGCCAAGCGGAGGACTAGTTAACCAGTTTCTGGGGAAAACCACGCAGCTTTTGGATCAAAGGCTATTGCTCCTTTGAGCCGACCCTACACCTTCTGGAGTAGCCTTTGTCCTCTCAGCATGGCTGGGGGCTTTTCTCAGGTGTCTGCCTTCCCTGCCCAACCTGAGCCTGCAGGCCTTGAAGGTCAAGCCACTTTCACTGCAAATGCCCTTCATTCCAGGAGGAAGGGTGCTGGATTCTGTACTTCAATCATGTAAAACTCGATTCCAGGGCTCTTCACACTCACGTAAGTTTGTTGGATCCATGAAACTTTCAGTTTCAAAAAAGGAGCTCGGGCTTGGGGGAAAAATGTCTGAGACCAGATACTAAAGGTCTTTGTTCCTCGTTTTATATTTCAGAAAACTCATTGCAAGGAGATGAGACATCTCTGACATGGTTATTGAGCTCACCTTACATGAAAGAAAAATAAGCCTCGCATTTTCCAAGAAAGAGCTTAGGCAGAGAAAGACGTGACTGGGAATCCTTCTAGAATAATGAGGAAAGTGCCGATCACAGACCTATTACTTGTCCTCCTTGAGGGCCTCACTCTGATACCTTCTCTCCTTTCTTTTGGGGTAGCTTAGATAGAAGTGTGGCATTAGGATGGTTTCACATCATTATTTCAAGCCTACACATAAAGCCAGATCCTGGCAGTTTCAACCATTCTCCCTCCTGGGCTGTTCGGAAGCCTGTACCTATATTCCACAAGGCAAAATCTGATTCTCTGGAATGCAGCCGTTGTTCCTTTTTAGGCTCTGGGACAGTTTGTTTAAGATAAGGAGAGGACTAACAGGCTGGATTTAAAGTCACTGATGGAAAGACTGAGACAGCGGTTGCAGGTTATACCTATACGGGCACAATGACCTCATCCCTGGGGAGGGCGCCAGGGCCAGGGAAGGACGCTCCACCCACATGGCCCCTGGTCACTGCCATTTACAAGAGAAATTGTCCTTATTTTCTCTCTTCCTCTACTGATGTCCCTAGATGACTAATTCTTACCCCTGGAGCTGTGGGGCTTCCCTAGTGGCTCAGACAGTAAAGAATCTGCTTGCAATGAAGGAGACCCGGGTTCCATCCCTGCAGAAGGGGAAGAGTACCCACTCCAATATTCTTGCCTAGAGAATCCCATAGACAGAGGAGCCCGATGGGCTACAGTCCATGGGGTCACAAAGAGTCAGACAAGACTAAGCGACTAACACTCTCACTTCACTTTACCTGAGGAGCTCTGGGGTTCAAGAGTGAACTGGAGTGAGAAGCAAAAAAAAAAAAAAAAGGATGCTTAAGAGCTGAAACTACTGCAGGAAAAGCATGGGGCTCAAAAGGGATGGTTAAGTCCCAGGTCTCAGGCGAGTGCCTGGAATGGGCCACCAAGTGAAGAATTCAAGAAATTCCCAAAGCAGAGTGAAAGCAGGTTTATTCAGGGAGATACAAGCTCCATAAACAGAGTGTGAGCCATCTCAGAAGACAAAAGTCCCCAGGGCAGGATGTTGATTTTTATGGGATGGATAACTTCATAGGCTAATAAGTGGGAGGATAATTCCAGCTATTTGGTGGAAGGGGTGGGGGTTTCCAGAAACTGGGTCACCACCCATTTTTGGGCCCTGGTATGGTCAGCCTCAGAACTGTCTTGGCACCGGTGGATGTGTTGTTTAGCATATGCTAATGGAACAACAGACTGGTTCCAAATAGGAAAAGGAGTACGTCAAGGCTGTATATTGTCACTCTGCTTATTTAACTTCTATGCAGAGTACATCATGAGAAACGCTGGGCTGGAAGAAGAAGCACAGGCTGGGATCAAGATTGCCAGGAGAAATATCAATAACCTTAGATATGCAGATGACACCACCCTTA
>NW_024070203.1:81890272-81911634 GCF_014754425.2 Oryx dammah
TAAGGGTGGTGTCATCTGCATATCTAAGGTTATTGATATTTCTCCTGCCAATCTTGATTCCAGCCTGTTGCTTCTTCCAGCCCAGCATTTCTCATGATGTACTCTGCATAGAAGTTAAATAAGCAGAGTGACAATATACAGCCTTGACGTACTCCTTTTCCTATTTGGAACCAGTCTATTGTTCCATGTCCAGTTCTAACTGTTGCTTCCTGACCTGCATATAGGTTTCTCAAGAGGCAGGTCAGGTGGTCTGGTATTCCCATCTCTTTCAGAATTTTCCACAGTTTATTGTGATCCACACAGTCAAAGGCTTTGGCATAGTCAATAAAGCAGAAATAGATGTTTTTCTGAAATTCTCTTGCTTTTCCGATGATCCAGTAGATGTTTGCAATTATAAAAAGTAGAGATATCATTTTTTTTCCCTTGATATGGATAGAGGGTAAGGAAATTAGTATAGATTTTAAAGGCTAAGTGATAGTAAAAATAATAATAGACATTAAATAGTGTGTGATTTAGTAATAATAATACAGTTAATAAGACAGTAAATATTACATGGCAGGCCCTGTGCTTATTATCTCAATTTTTTTCTCATGATATCCCTGCAAGATTGAAACTCTTATCTCCAATTCAGCAAAGAACAAACAGTTTTATGTAAATTTTCCAGTGAGATGGCTTACACTTGTAGGTGGTGGATGAGCTCAATTTTACAGCCTTACTTTGACAAACACAAACAGATGAGAGGCCTTTCCAAGAACAGAAGCCAGGGATTTAAAACCTGCCGTGGCTGAGGGGGCTGAAGGACCGTATTTGGAGTGTTCCTGCGAAGTTAAGCGCATTTATACACCCATTTAATCCCCTCAGCAACCAAAAGACCTGGTTACTAAGGTTTTCTTGGTTCCATTTTACAGACATGGAAACTGAGAAAAGAGAGATCAAATAACTTGACAGAGGTGGAGATAGGATTTGACCCCAATTCTGTTTCCTTCTGATTCCACGCTTCTGGCCAGCATACTCTGCTTCCTCCTGGGCCTCAGTTTTTTCATCTAGAAGGCAGGAGTTAAAACACCACTTATGAGGTTTAAGAGAGGATTACACTGCACAATGCCAGGTAAATGAAAGAGCTATAGCTATTAGGTGCTCTGGGAACGCTACTTTTGTGGGGATGAGATAGTAAAGAAACCTTTGTTTGGAACCGTAGAATTTAGAACTTGGAGTCTTCCTAGGAATCTCGGCTAGTTTTTTCCCCCTAAATTCTCAGTGCTAACATTCTCCATGTTTCCTTGCATTTTCCCTTCTGCATACATCACTAAAATATGCATGAACCCCCAAGATGCAAATTCAGCTTTCTCAGGAAAACCATTACCACTAAAACACTTTGTCAGACTGGTGATGATAGGGGTTAAAATCAAAATAGCAAGCCGGTTCCCAAAGGGTTGTTGTTCCTGTCGACCTTGAGATTCTGAAAGAAAATAATTGAAGCCACACAGAGATTTATGAACAAAACCTTAAACACCTCAGCAATGCAGCCTGTGTTTAAATCGCTCCATTGTCAGTGACCTCCAAGCAGAAAATCTGAGAGGGGGGTGATTTGAGAGCTCCCAGCAGGGCAGACATCATGGTGGGAACGGGAAAAGCGTCTCTCTTGCTGGACACCTGTACACACAGCGGAAGTAAAAGCTCTAGAGTTGAATTAAAAGGCCGAGACCTGGTGGGCCCTGCGTGTTTTTCATGCATTGTCTGTCCCTGTTAGCATTTCACGTCTCAGCCTTGACCACAGATTCGTCCCCCACTAACATGTATACTCAGACACATGCTTAACTTTTCAAAATAGATAGTTTGCCCAAAGAGAACTCTGGGACTTTTTTTGTTTAAAACAGTATCCATTTCTTAGAATTGGTTCTAATCAAAGCCAATGGTGACTTAATGTCTTAAAACTGCCTCAGTGAGACATTTCTGAATTCAGTCTACAGGGCATTCACACTTTTGAAAATGGATAAACCTTCAACGAGTCACAGTACAGGTAGTTTGTTTCCATTCGGAGAACTGACCTTAAGCTTCGTAGTATCAAATTCATTCTATTTTTCCCTGCTTTTTTTTCAAGATTTGTTCCAGATAATGCTTACATGGTAACCAATACAAATAACCAGTCACTCAGCTGAAGGACTTCCCACAAGGGAATGTGGAAATCAGGATACAGTGACATTGCTGGCTTGCTTCCCTGAAATGATTTCATCAGTCAGTCAGTCAGTTCAGTCGCTCAGTCGTGTCCAACTCTTTGTGACCCCATGGACCACAGCACGCCAGGCCTCCCTGTCCATCACCAACTCCCGGAGGTTACCCAAACTCATGTCCATTGAGTCGGTGATGCCATCCAGCCATCTCATCCTCTGTTGTCCCCTTCTCCTCCTGCCTTCAATCTTTCCCAGCATCAGGGTCTTTTCCAAGGAGTCAGTTCTTTGGATCAGGTGGCCAAAGTATTGGAGCTTCCACTTCAGCATCAGTCCTTCCAATGGATATTCATGACTGGTCTTCTTTAGGATGGACTGGTTGGATCTCCTTGCAGTCCAAGGGGCTCTCAAGAGTCTTCTCCAACACCACAGTTCAAAAGCATCAACTCTGTGAAATCATAACTGTACCCAGATCCAGCATTTGTGCTCATAGACACACACATAGCGTTCACCTTCAGCCAAATTCACCAACCCATCTGAATCAGTTCACAGTAAGACTGAGCTCCTTATTGTGAAGAAAAAGGAGATGGTGACACACTTCGGTCAGCTCCCTCAGACATCCTCAGAAGCCAGCTTCTTCAGCTTTGGCCAAATGGATGTATAGTCAGCTCTCCCTATCCACAGATACTGAATCTACACATTCGGGGTGCTAGTGAATACTACATCATTTCATATGAGGGACTTGAGCATGGCGGAGTCCTGGACCCAATCTTCCATGGATGCTAGGGATGAATACAGTTACATGGTCACATAAATCCTTTTACAGATGTTTGGTATAAAGAGGTTATCAATTTCCTTTGGAAACCAATTGGCAAACAGAGTCACTGGGACTTAAACAGGTTCACTGGTTAAAAAAAAAAAAAGCCCACGTGAAAATGGATGGGCAATGATTCCACTCCTAGTTTTAAACTCAGACTCCAACACAGGGACTTGAACACATACTTGTACACAAATGGTCATAGCAGCACTAACCACGATAGTCAGAGGAAGGTGGAAACAACCCAAATGTCCATCATGTGATGAATAGATCAGCAAAATGTAATGCCTCACATTGTATATCATTCAGTCTTAAAAGGAATGAAGTTCTGACCCATGCTACAACGTGGATGAATGTGGAAAACATTCAGACACAGAAGGTCACACATACTGCATGATTCCACTTAGAAGCGTATCCAGAACAGGCACGTCCATAGAGATGGGAAGCAGATTAATTGTAGCCAGGGTCTGGAAAGGGAGGTGAGAGAATGGGACTTGACGCCTTAAGGGGAATACAATTTCCTTTTTGGGTGGCGGATATTGTTTGGAACAAGGTAGATGCTGAAGCTGAAACTCCAACATTTTGGCTACCTGATGCGAAGAGCTGACTCATTGGAAAAGACCCCGATGTTGGGAAAGATTGAAGGCGGGAGGAGAAGGGGACGACAGAGGATGAGATGGTTGGATGGCATCACCGACTCAATGGACATGAGTTTGGGTGGACTCGGGGAGTTGGTGATGGACAGGGAGGCCTGGGGTGCTGCAGTTCACGGGGTCGCAAAGAGCTGGACACGACTGAGCGACTGAACTGAACTGAACTGAGAGGTGATAGCTGTCCAACATGGGACTGTACCGAACGCCACTGAACTGTACACTGTGAAGCAGTCAATTTTGTTATGTGAATCTTAGCTCAACAGATAGAAAGAAAGGCCAGGGAATAAGACACAGATCCCACCAGAGAGGAAGGAACTTCGCTGTTCCTGCCTGTGCTGCGTCTCCAGCCCCAAGGCCTCTCTCCCCTCTCGGTGATCTCACTGGTTTGCTTGGATACACAGCCGTTACCACTCAGGTTTCTGTTGCCTGACGTGCGGCAAGCAAAAGTGCTGAGACACCGAGGTTTGTAACAGAGAGAGGGTTTATTCACAAATCAGCTATGTGAGGAGGCGGCAAAACCTGTGTTAGACTCACCTCCTCAGAGGCAGGGGGCTTGAGTATTTATGGCATAAAGCATAAAGGACCAGCGTGGGCTGAGGCGTGGGCAGTCTGGCGAAGGGGCAGTATTTGTCATTCTACACAGTCGTGACTAAGCTCCAGGTCTCCCCACATTCAAGCGTGGAAGCACATAGCACCATCTGAGGGTGGAGTTTTCAGTCCTCTGCCTTCGAGAGGTCACCCGGCAGACACGTGTGCACATCCAGTTGGAGGGCTGGTGGTTCTAATCAGTCTTAACTAGCTCAGCTTGAACCAGACACAGCAAACTCCAAGTTCCTGGAAAACAATTTGGACAAACATTTATTGCTTAGGCTTGAGGACATGCAAGTCTTCACCTTGATTTGTGAAGGCAAAGGGAGAGGGATTTGACCAATGATTGGCTTCAACGGCACAGAAGATGAGAAATCTCCATGCCACCCACTTGTCCAGCCCATCAATGCGCTTCCAGTCAGCTGCCATCCCCCGCCTGGCACTTGTCTTCCACATCCAATGACAACTGCCCTTGGCTGCTATTCAGAGAAGGTTTGCCAGTACCCATTGGACAGTAGCTGGCGAGGGCCTGAGACCCTGCCTTTACCTGGATACCACTTTGCTCATCCTCATTTTGCCTCAGAACTTCAGGGAACCAGGGAGTTAAAGGGTTTGAGGTGTCCTTCTTGTTGCCAGAGAAGTCTGACCTATATAGAGGGATCTTCCTGAAACAACAGAACACTTTCAGATTCAAGAAAGTGAGAAGTGGATTGTTGTCTTAGCCTGGGTCACCCAGAAAGCAGAGCCTGAGACAAACGCACACAGGCAAGTGGGTTATTCGGGAAATGATCCCATGGAAGAGTGGAGAAGGGCAGAGGGGAACTAGGAACCAGGGAAAAGGGAAAACCAATATTCAGATGCATTATCAGTTTGGCCCCTGCAACAGGTGCTGCTTGATCTTGCCTGAACTTTCTGAGGAGACATCTGCAATGTGTCTTCTCAGGACTATGAGCCTTGATTACAGTAGGGGGAAATACCTGTCCGTCAATATCTGTCCCTGCTTGATCAAGCATGGTCCAGTAGTACTCACATTTCTGAACTGCACATTTGTGATTGCCCAGCTCCTTGGAAAAAAAGCTATGACCAACCTAGACAGCATATTAAAAAACAGAGACATTACTTTATTAAAAAAAAAAAATCCGTCTTTTCAAAGCTATGGTTTTTCCAGTAGTCATGTATGGATGTGAGAGTTGGACTATAAAGAAGGCTGAGTGCTGAACAACTGATGCTTTTGAACTGTGGTGTTGGAGAAGACTCTTGAGAGTCCCTTGGACTGCAAGGAGATCCAATGAGTCCACCCTAAAGGAAACCAGTCCCGAATATTCATTGGAAGGAATGATGCTGAAGCTGAAGCTCCAATACTTTGGTCATCTGATGCAAAGAGCTGACTCATTGGAAAAGACTCTGATGCTAGGAAAGATTGAAGGCAGGAAGAAAAGGGGATGACAAAGGATGAGATGGTTGGATGGCATCACCGACTCAATGGACATGAGTTTGGGTAAACTCCAGGAGTTGGTGATGGACAGGGGAGGCCTGGCGTGCTGCAGTCCATGGGGTCGCAAAGAGTTGGACACGACTGAGCGACTGAACTGAACTGAGTGCTCAGCAGGTTCTTGTAGCATCTCACACGCTGGCATCAGAGATGCCCCGGCAGCACAGGATGAGTGTGTTGGCAGCACTGATCTGTTTGGAGCCCTGGCTGTAGCTGTTTGATCAGCAGCGGCTGGAGCAAGGTGGAGGCTCATGGGACCTGCACTGGCTTGAGGCATGAGTGCCACAAGGATGTGGGTAGAGCGCCTTAGACTTGGAAGCAAACATCTGAAAGCAGCATCTAGCGTTTGTGTTTCTGCAGTTCTTCATTCCCACTGACCAGGCAGCCATCGTCAGATAAACTCTGCCTGAAACCTTTCAAGCCTCAGGTGTTGACTGGGCATCATCTGTGCGCTAGCCGCTGGGCATCCGGCAGTAAGACCGCAACATCCTTGCTCTTAAGAAGCTTACATTCTAGCGGGCAGAGATGGGCAACATAAACCACCAAATAAACAAGAGACACGTCAGATTAACTAAGTGCCGGAAGCTGACCCAGGGTGGTACGCCGGGGCTGGAAGAGCCAGCTTACCTTCTTACTATTGCTTTGAGGCGTTACACAGGTGGGTGGTTTGGCTTCTGGTTCCTGTTTCCAACAGCTCTGTGACTCATTCACATTTTCTTTAAAATCTATTTCAATTCTTAGACACAATTGCACAGTTTTTAAGCCTAACATTTAAAAACAAATTCATGATTCATAAGATCCTATGACACATACTAAGACCAACGATGTCTTCTTAGAAAAAATGTGAGAATCATTCTTAATTTACTATTCTCCTTTGCATCTCCCTCCCCCACACACTCTCTCTCTCTCTCTCTCTCACACACACACACACACACACACACACGTCAGCTGTACTTCCTGCCACTTCTCAAACCCACTCTCCTTTTCCGGCTCTCCATCCCCATAGCACGTGTGGTCCAGGCCTCTGCCACCTCTTGTCCAGGCTCTGTGCAGCTTCCTGTTGGCTGCCCAAGTTTTGCTTTGCTCTGCAACCTCATTACTGGGTATCTGGAAGAATTTTCGTTTTTGTACCTTTTACCCACTGGTCTGTGTTATGCCCACCAGAGTTTCGAGGAATGACTATAGGCAAATATTTAACTACACACCTGCTTTCCCAATGAATGACTAGAATGACATGATACCTTCCCTTGTCCCCTCTCTCTAGCCTGCGCCTCCTCATTCCTTACCTTTCTCATTGCATCATCACTTCCTGATCCTTCTTCCTCCTGGGGACCCAGATCTGAACACACTTTGGTTTATTGTTTGGAAAATGTACTAAAAATTGAACACAGCATTTCAACATGAACAACCCCCAGTGGTTCTATTTTTTTTTTTTTGAACTAATGCTCTTTTAAAACAACAACAAAAATTTATTTATCTATTTGGCTGCACCAGATCTTAGTTGTGGCATGCGGGATCTTCAGTCTTCATTGCGGCATACAAGATCTCTATTGTGGCGTGTGGGGCCTAGTTCCCTGACCAGGGATCAGATGCAGGTGATGTGCAGTGGAAGCATGGAGTCTTAGCCTTTAGATCACCAGGCAAGTCTCGAACTAATGCTTTTATTAAAAATATTGGGTTAGCCAAAAGTTTGCTTGGATGGAAAAATCTGAATGAACTTTTTGGTCAACCCAATATATTTTAAGAGTGAATTTCTGAGCTTTGACAAATAAATACACCTGTGTAGTCACAAGTCCAAGGTAGAGAACATTCCCATCACTTGAGAAAGTTTTCTCTTGCCCTTTTGAAACCATGTACAAGCCACTGTGTCCTTGTCTTTTGAAGTAAAATGCTGACTCAAGAGTTAATGATTGGGAAATGTGAAGATGGAGAAACAAAGAAGAGCTGTTGGGCTAGGGAACTGGTAACAATTTAGACTATAATTGTGCCACACAACAGAATCACCAAACTCCCGGTTTCCTGAAAGGTATAGATAAAGGCCTGACACACATTCCGAAGCAATTTTTACAGGAAGCAGACCACACTCCAGATGAAAACTGATGACCACAAGCTCATAGACCCTAAACTAGTTGAAACCAGAAGGTTGATGATGCTTGAAAGTTCACCTTGATGCCAACCAATCCAAGAACTCTCCGTGAGCTGATCACACCCCGCTCCTTCAACACTAAAACTCCTCTCTCTTCCCTCCAGGGTGGGTCACCCAGTCTTCAGGGCCTTAGCCCACTGTGGTCCCCTTTGCCTGGCAAAGCAATTAAAGCTTCTCTTTTCTACTTCACCCAAAACTCTCTTCGTGTTTTTATTTATCACTGGTGAGCAGAGGCCCAAGTTTTGGCAATATTTTCTTAGTCCAATCTTACCAACAGTAGCAACCACTATTCTGATTTCTCCCACTGTAGATTAGTTTTGTTAAACCAGAATTTCATACAAATAGAATCACAGAGAATGGACCCTTCTGTGACTGGCTTCTTTCAGTCAACATAATGCAATTGAGCTTCATCCTTGCTGTTTTATATGTTGGTAGTTAGCTCCTTCCTACTACTGAGTAGTATTCCATTGAATGGTTATACCAGTCTGTTTATCCATTCTCCTGTTGACAGTCATCTGGGTTGTTTTCAGTTTGGGGCTATAATGAATATAACTTTTATACACATGTAGTTTTATTGACTTTTGTTTTCATTTATTTTTTTTATCTGGGCTTTTATTTACCCAGAAGTGGAATTTCTGTATCATAATGTATCAAATATTTAAATGTATCATAATATCAAATATTTAAATTTATAAGAAATTAACAAATAATTTTCTGAAATGCTTATACCAGCCATATATGAGAGTTACAGTCCCTTGCTTCACATTCTTGCTAACAGTATTATAAGTTATTCTATTTTTTCATTTTAGCCATTCTTATGGATGGAAGTGGTCATTGTGGTTTTAATTCGAATTCACTCAGTGAACTTGATCGTCTTTCATATGCTTATTGACCCTTCATATATCTTCTTTTACAAAGTGCTTGGTCAAGTCTTTTGCTCATTTTTATTGAGTTGTCTTTTTATTACTCAATTATAGGAATTCTTGATAGTATCTGGATATAGATATATATATACTGTGAATATTTCTCTTTGTGTGTGGCTTACCTTTTCATTTTCTTAATGGTGTCTTCTGAGGAACAGAAATGGTAAATTTTTATAAAGTTCAATGTAACTTTTTTCTTTTATACTTAGTGATTGTTCTAACACATTTTGGCAAACATATTCTCTTAGGTTTTATTCTAGAAGCTTTATATTTTCAGTTTTTTTGTTCAGGGCAATCCAGGATCTAATGAGTCAATGCTTCACATCGGGTGGCCAAAGTATTGGAGTTTCAGCATCAGTCCTTCCAATGAATATTCAGGACTGGTCTTCTTTAGGATGGACTGGTTGGATCGCCTTGCAGTCCAAGGGACTCTCAAGAGTCTTCTCCAGCACCGCAGTTCAAAAGCATGTATTTTTCAGTGCTCAGCCTTCTGTATAATCCAACTCTCACATCCATACATGGCTACTGGAAAAACCATAGCTTTGACTATGTGTACCTTTGTTGGCAAAGTAATGTCTCTGCTTTTCAATACACTGTCTAAGTTTGTCATAGCTTTTCTTCCAAGAATCAAGTGTCTTTTAATTCCATGGCTGCAGTCACCATCTACAGTGATTTTGGAGCCCAAGAAAATAAAGTTTATCACTGTTTCCACTGTTTCCCCATCTATTTGCCATGAAGTGATGGGACTGGATGCCATGATCTTAGTTTTCTGAATGTTGAGTTTTAAGCCAGCTTTTTCATTCTCCTCTTTCACTTTCATCAAGAGGCTCTTTAGTTCCTCTTCTATTTCTGCCAAAAAGGTGGTGTCATCTGCATATCTGAGTTTTTGATATTTCTCCAAGCAATCTTGTTTCTAGTTTGTGAGTCATCCAGCTTGGCATTTCACATGATGTACTCTGTATATAAGTTAAATAAGCAGGGTGATAATATACAGCCTTGATGTACTCCTTCCCCAATTTTGAGCCAGTCTGTTGTTCTATGTCTGGTTCTAACCATTGTTTCCTGGCCTGAATACAGATTTCTTAGGAGGTAGGTAAGGTGGTCTGGTATTCCCATCTTTAAGAATTTTCTGCAGTTTGTTGTTAATAATATATATATATAAATCACAAGATAGCCCTAACTCTTGTGAAACCTGCAGTCTTCATCCTCAAAAATGCTTCACACAAATGGGGCACCAACTGATGAATGGGTAAAGAAGATGTGACACAAAAATACAATGGAATATTCAGTTCAGTTCAGTTCAGTTCAGTCGCTCAGTCATGTCTGACTCTTTGCGATCCCATGAATCGCAGCACGCCAGGCCTCCCTGTCCATCACCGTCTCCCGGAGTTCACTCAAACTCACGTCCATCCAGTCAGTGATGCCATCCAGCCATCTCGTCCTCTGTTGTCCCCTTCTCCTCCTGCCCCCACTCCCTCCCAGCATCAGAGTCTTTTCCAATGAGTCAACTCTTAGCATCAGGTGGACAAAGTAGTGGAGTTTCAAAGAACACCCAGGACTGATCTCCTTTAGAATGGACTGGTTGGATCTCCTTGCAGTCCAAGGGACTTTCAAGAGTCTTCTCCAACACCACAGTTCAAAACCATCAATTCTTCGGGGCTCAGCTTTCTTCACAGTCCAACTCTCACATCCATACATGACCACTGGAAAAACCATAGCCTTAACTAGATGGACCTTTGTTGGCAAAGTAATGTCTCTGCTTTTGAATATGCTATCTAGGTTGGTCATAACTTTTCTTCCAAGGAGTAAGAATCTTTTAATTTCATGGCTGCAATCACCATCTGCAGTGATTTTGGAGCCCCCCAAAATAAAGTCTGACACTGTTTCCACTGTTTCCCCGTCTATTTCCCATGAAGTGATGGGACCAGATGCCTTGATCTTCGTTTTCTGAATGTTGAGCTTTAAGCTAACTTTTTCACTCTGCTCTTTCACTTTCATCAATACGTGAACTGTGAACTTCCTGATGTACAAGCTGGATTTAGAAAAGACAGAGGAACCAGAGATCAAATTGCCAACATCTGCTGGATCATGGAAAAAGCAAGAGAGTTCCAGAAAAATATCTATTTCTGCTTTATTGACTATGCCAAAGCCTTTGACTGTGTGGATCACAATAAACTGTGGAAAATTCTGAAACAGATGGGAATACCAGACCATCTAACCTGCCTCTTAAGAAATCTGTATGCAGGCCAGGAAGCAACAGTTAGAACTGGACATGGAACAATAGACTGGTTCCAAATAGGAAAAGGAGTACATCAAGGCTGTATATTGTCACCCTGCTTATTTAACTTCTGTGCAGAGTACATCATGAGAAATGCTGGGCTGGAAGAAACAGGCTAGAATCAAGATTGCGGAAGAAATATCAATAACCTCAGATATGCAGATGACACCACCGTTATGGCAGAAAGTGAAGAGAAACTAAAAGCCTCTTGATGAAAGTGAAAGAGGAGAGTGAAAAAGTTGGCTTAAAGCTCAACATTCAGAAAACGAAGATCATGGCATCCGGTCCCATCACTTCATGGGAAATAGACGGGGAAACAGTGGAAACAGTGTCAGACTTTATTTTTTGGGGCTCCAAAATCACTGCAGATGGTGATTGCAACCATGAAATTAAAAGACCCTTACTCCTTGGAAGGAAAGTTATGACCAACCTAGATAGCATATTCAAAAGCAGAGACATTACTTTGCCGACTAAGGTCCGTCTAGTCAAGGGTATGGTTTTTCCAGTAGTCATGTATGGATATGAGAGTTGGACAGTGAAGAAGACTGAGCACCGAAGAATTGATGCTTTTGAACTGTGGTGTTGGAGAAGACTCTTGAGAGTCCCTTGGACTACAAGGAGATCCAACCAGTCCATTCTGAAGGAGATCAACCCTGGGATTTCTTTGGAAGGAATGATGCTAAAGCTGAAACTCCAGTACTTTGGCCACCTGATGTGAAGAGTTGACTCATTGGAAAAGACTCTGATGCTGGGAGGGATTGGGGCAGGAGGAGAAGGGGATGAGAGAGGATGAGATGGCTGGATGGCATCACTGACTCGATGGATGTGAGTCTGAGTGAACTCCAGGAGTTGGTGATGGACAGGGAGGCCTGGCGTGCTGCGATTCATGGGGTTGCAAAGAGTCGGACACGACTGAGCGACTGAACTGAACTGAACTGAACTGAAGAGGCTCTTTAGTTCCTCATCAGTTTCTGCCATAAGAGTGGTGTCATCTGCATACCTGAGGTTATTCAGCCATAAAAAAGAATGAAGCATCATGGATGGACCTAGAGATTATCATACTAAAATAAATGAGTCAGAAAGAGAAAGACAAATATCATATCACTTATATGTGGAGTCAAAATATGACACCAATGAATATATCTACCAAATGGAAACACACTCACAGACACAGAGAACAGACTTGTGGTGGCCAAGGGGAAGGGAGGTGGGGAGGGATGGACTGGGAATCTGAGGTTAGCAGACGCAAACTATCATATGTAGGATGCATAAATAACAAGGCCCTACTCTATGGTGTAGGGAACTGTTTTCAATATCTTGTCAGTTCAGTTCAGTCGCTCAGTCGTGTCCGACTCTTTGCAACCCCATGAATCGCAGCACACCAGGCCTCCCTGTCCATCACCAACTCCCGGAGTTCACTCAGACTCACATCCATCGAGTCGGTGATGCCATCCAGCCATCTCATCCTCTCTCATCCCCTTCTCCTCCTGCCCCCAATCCCTCCCAGCATCAGAGTCTTTTCCAATGAGTCAACTCTTCTCATGAGGTGGCCAAAGTACTGGAGTTTCAGCTTTAGCATCATTCCTTCCAAAGAAATCCCAGGGTTGATCTCCTTCAGAATGGACTGGTTGGATCTCCCTGCAGTCCAAGGGACTCTCAAGAGTCTTCTCCAACACCACAGTTCAAAAGCATCAATTCTTCGGTGCTCAGCCTTCTTCACAGTCCAACTCTCACAACCAACCACTGGAAAAAACAAAGCCTTGACTAGATCGACCTTTGTTGGCTAAGTAATGTCTCTGCTTTTCAATATGCTGTCTAGGTTGGTCATAACTTTTCTTCCAAGGAGTAAGCGTCTTTTAATTTCATGGCTACAGTCACAATATCTTGTAATAAATCACAATAAATAAGAAAAATAATATATATTTACATGTATATACATATATATACATAATGTATATATACACATTTTAACCACTTTGCTATACTGCAAAAATTAATGCAACACTATAAATCAATTATACTTCAATAAAATAAAAGTTTTAAATGGCATCAACTCATTTTCTTGGGTAAAAGCCATATGTGATTATTTGCTCAGTCCGCTCATTCCCTGTTGATTCCTTTTCTCCTTTCCTAGTTGTATAACAGTAGAAAGTAAGATATCAAAATCCTTCTGCCCTATTCCCAACCAAAATAACAGAAATCCTGAATCATAGCACCCCAAGGCTCAAATACTAAATCTGATTTCTTCTCCATCTACTCCAGAAGGAAGTAGATGCCTTCTGCAGAGAAAGTGACTGGAAGAGATATGAGATCTTGTGTGAAACCCTGTGTCTCCTAGGAAATCTTCAAGGGCCAGCTGAAATCATGCACAAAGGCAGCTGGTTTCTGATTGCTGCATACGTCACCTTAGGACATACATGTGTGCAGCCTGGATGAACGGGAAAGAGACACCAAATGTGCAAGAGTGGTGCAGAAGGGTGGGTTAAAGGGCATTAGAATTAAACCTGACCTTTCTCCTTGCTCCAAAGGATGAGACAATCCTAATGCTACAGAGATTTATTTGTACTAACAAGCTTTTATTTCAAAATGCAATTACCCATGGGATGATTAAGCCTACAGCATTGGTGATTGCATTAAATTCAATTAAGTCCTCTGCAATCTGAGTCATTATTTGGAGGCGTGGGGGCGGGGGGGAAGGATGCACACTCCAGTTACAAGGAGATGGAAAAGAAGATGGATGATCTACGGCACAGGTTCCCACATCTGCTGCATAAGATCTATCAGAAAAGCTTCTTAAAAACACGGATTCCCTTCTCCTTCTCCCCACCTCACACCAGCTCTGAGTCGGGAAAGGCTGATAGGGGCTAGGACTCAATATGATAAAAAGCTTCCTGGGTTGTCCGATGCTGGCAGCTCAGGAAAGAGCATCGAGGAAGCACAGGTCTTGGACACTGCTTTTCTGCCCTGATCAAAATTCAGTCTGATCTTCAGCTTGACAGACGTTAAACTTGACGTAGCACTAATGCTGATTGAGACTGATCCACCTACAAAGTTCACAGAAACTTATGTACAAACCAGAATGCCAGCTCCCTAATTATAAGGAGGGATAACTCTTCTCAGGAGAAGGAAATGGCAATCCACTCCAGTACTCTTGCCTGGAAAATCCCATGGACAGAGGAGCCTGGTAGGCTACAGTCCATGGGGTTGTGAAGAGTCAGACATGACTGAGCGACTTCACTTTCAATTTTCACTTTCATGCACTGGAGAAGGAAATGGCAACCCACTCCAGTGTTCTTGCCTGGAGAATCCCAGGGATGGGGGAGCCTGGTGGGCTGCCGTCTATGGGGTTGCACAGAATCGGACATGACTGAAGAGACTCAGCAGCAGCAACAACCCTTCTCAGAGATCAAAATGCCCATGCTTGCCATACAGAACACCTGGACAACCACACTTTTAATCAGATGGTTGCCTGCTATTGATCTATGAAATCAGATAGAACAGATGCTCCCAATGGCATTTGCATTTAGGCTACAGACGCAAAGCAGTAATCCTTGTACCACTGAGGTATAGGCATATATACCTGAGTAATCTGAGGTATAGGCATACTGATATATGCCTCAGAATAGATCTCCTTAACCCTGGCCAGAGCTGGAGATACGTTGCCAAATTCTTGCCCTCAGACATACTTTTCTAGATTCTGTATCTCCTAAGAGCAAACCCAGAGAAGGTTCTGCTGCTCGCCGTGCTCAGGCAGCTCGCCTCTTTGGGGCAGATTTTCCAGCCACGACTGGAGTGATGTTGTGCCATCCCTAGTGGGCATGACCAGACACTTCCTGGGATGTTGCTTCTTACTCTGTTTTGTAATAGTGTGTATTTACATAAAAAGGAAACCTTTACTTAAAAAGTTATCTACATGCAAAACTGCAGGTGATGAAAAGTTTTGCATTGTTGGATAACTGATTTGCAATGAAAATGATTTTGTCATCCAGATTTTGCTAATATTTTTTGTTTTTAAGATGTTTGTTCTCTCTTATAATACTGCACATACATTTAATTAAATTTCCATTTTCTTTGTTGAACTCACATTCCATTCATGCTTCTCTGGTCCCCTATGTCATACTCCATGTGTTCACATCACCAGTATCTTGGTGACTCCTTAGATGGGGTAAATTTATTATCTATCCTGCTCTGATCTGACGCTCAATCTTGTGAACTTACCTCCCAGTGGGGAGGAGACTTATAATAAATATATAATAAGAATCAAAAAAATAAGAAAGTGTGAATGCTTTGAAGAAACTAAACTAGACCAAAGGGTAGAAAGGGGTAGAAAGACTGGAGCTGGTATTTGGTCAAGGAAGCCTTCTCTTCAGATGTGACATTTATGTTGAGAAACAGAGCCTCATAATCATACCCTCAAAGCATATTTATTTCCAAAGCCACACATATATCTCCATCACGAGTACTGACATTGTTTAACTAAAGGATTCAGTACACGGTTTTGCTAAATTTGTTATGAACAGCTAAAGGGGAAAATAGATGTCTAGATGGTTTGAAAACTATTCCACTACTAAACACAAGAAATAGCAGGTATAATATAACAAATATTTATAAATATACTGTTTCTAAATGAAATATATATTTAAATTAAGAGATGGGCTCACAATAAAGTAAAAGAAATCATCAGTCACCAAAAATAATAAGGAAAATAAAAGCCAGTAAGGTCAACATGAGACTTGAAGCTTCAGCTACTGCCGGGAAGGAGTTTGGATACTAGTCCCTACGTAGGAACAGGAGATAAAGCCTTCAGCCTGAGAGACAAGAAATTGAAACGGCAACTGCAACATGAAGCCAGGATAAAAGAGTGCAGAATTTTAAAATAAATTTTTTTAAAACTCATTAGCTTTGGATAGGAGTTTGTTTGTTTGTTTTAAGATATCCCTGAGGATTTATAGCCACATAACCATCTTGTGTTCAAATTCATGCCATAAGCAAGATGTAGAAAATTTTAAATTGAGATAATAGCATAAAATGTAGAGTTTAGCTGGTGATGGTCCTGGAGTATCTTACGAAAGCAAAAACAGCACCTCTCTTGAAGAACGTTCCCTTAAGGTGTCTCTGTCAGGATTTCCAGAGATTAAATTTGAATGAGGCCAAGTTCATGGTCTAAAACTGTAAAACATATGAGGAAACAATAATGTGAAAAAGAGTATGCAAATGGAATAGAAGACAGATTTAGAATTTTAAATGTTAGGATTCTTGAATAGAAATGATCTTTAAAAGGATTTAAAGGATTAGCTATATAAAAGACGGTCTTAAGGGAAAAGTACAAGATTTTCTGAAAAAAAAGATCAAGCTGACCTTTAAAATAGAATGAAATAGAACTTTTAGAAATTAAAAATATGGCAATAAAAGCTAAAACTTGTTGGAAGTGAAAATATTTACATATTACATATCTAACAATGGACTTTTATCTGGAATATGTAAAGAACTCTCTAAATAAATTATTGATACATATAATAATTTAGATGGATCTCAAAGACATTATCTTCTTCATGGATCACAGCCTTGTCATGGCGATAGGGCTTGTGCAACTCAATAAAGCTATGAGCCGTGCTGTGCAGGGCCACCCTAGATGGACAAATCATAGTGAAGAGTTCTGACAAAACGTGGTCCACTGGAGGAGGAAAGAGCAAACCACTCCAGCATTCTTGCCACAAGAACCCCATGAACTATATGAAAAAGAAAAAAAAAAATGCCACCAGAGGATGCACCCCCCAAGTTGGAAGGTGTCCAATATGCTACTGGGAAGAGCAAAGGGCAATTTAATAGCTCTAGAAAGAATGAAGAGGCTGTCCAAAGCAGAAAAGACGCTCAGCTGTGAGTATGTCTGATGGTGAAAGTAAAGTTCAGTGACGTAATGAACAATCAAGGTAAATTGGGCATGGTAAAGTAGGAGATGTGGGCAAGAGTGAACATTGACATCTTAGGAATCAGTGAACTAAAATAGATGAGAATGGGTGAACTTAATTCAGAGGACATTAGATCTGTGGGCAAGAATCTCTTAGAAGAAATGGAGTAGCCCTATAGTCAACAAAAGAGTCTGAAATACAGTACCTGGATGCAGTCTCAAAAGCAACAGAATGATCTTGGTTTGTTTCCAAGGCAAACAATTCAACACAGCACAGTAGTCAATCAGCACAGTAACCCAAGTCTATGTCCCAACCACTGATGCCAAAGAAACTGAAGTTGACCAGTTCTAGGAAGACCTACACGATCTTCTAGAACTAACACCAAAAAAGATGTCCTTTTCATCCTAGGTGATTAGAATGCAAAAGTAAGAATCCAAGATACCTGAAGTAACAGGCAAATTTGGCCTTGGAATACAAAATGAAGCAGGGCAAAGGATAACAGAATTTTGTCAAGAGAACACACTGGTCAGTGTAGACACAATTTTCCAACAATACAAGGGATGACTCTACACATGGACATCACCAAATGGTCAATACTGAAATCAGATTGATTGCATTTTTTGAATGGGAAGATGGAGAAGTTCTATACAGTCAGCAAAAGCAAGAGCTGGAGCTGACTGTGGCTTAGATCATCAGCTCCTTATTGGCAAATTCAGACTTAAAATGAAGAAAGGGAAAACCACTAGGCCATTCAGGTATGATCTAAATCAAATCTGTTATGATTATACAGTGATGAATAGATTCAAGGGATTAGATCTGGTAGATAGAGTGCCTGAAGAACTATGAACAGAGGTTCATAGCGTTGTACAGGAGTAAGTGACCAAAACCATCCCAAAGAAAAAGAAATGCAAGAAGGCAAAGTGGTTGTCTGAGGAGACTTTACAAACAGCTGAGGAAGAAAGAGAAGCAAAAATGGCAAGGGAGAAAGGGAAAGATATATCCAACTGAATGCAGAGTTCCAGAGAATAGTGAACAGAGAAAAGAAGCCCTTCTTCAATGAACAATGCAAAGTAGTAGAGGAAAGTAATAGAATGGGAAAGACTAGAGATGTCTTCAAGAAAATTGGAGATTTCAGCAGAACATTTCATGCAAGCATGGGCAAAATAAGGGAGAGGAATGGTAAGGACCTAACTTAGGCAGAAGAAATTAAGAAGAGGTAGCAAGAATGCACAAAATAACTATACAAAAAGGTCTTAATGGACAGGATAACCAGGATGGTGTGGTCACTGACCTAGAGCCAGACATTCTGGAGTTTGAAGTCAAGTGGGCTTTAAGAAGCATTAGTATAAACAAGGCTAGTGGAGGTGATGGAATTCCAGCTGAGCTCTTTCAAATCCTAAAAGATGATGCTGTTAAAATGCTGCACTCAATATGTCAGCAAATTTGGAAAACTCAGCAGTGGCCACAGGACCGGAAAAGGTCAGTTTTCATTACAATCCCAAGAAGGGCAGTGTCAAAGAATGTTCAAACCATCAGACAATTGCACTCATTTTGCATGCTAGTAAAGTTATGCTCAATATCCTTTGCGCTAAGCTTCAGCAGTACATGAACCAAGAATTTCCAGATGTACAAGCCAGGTTTAGAAAAGGTGGAGGAACCAGAGATCAAATTGCCAACATTCCTTGGATCATAGAGAAAGCAGAGAAGTCCAGAATGTACAGTTACATTTATATAAAATTCTCAGAATGATAAAATTAGAGAGATAGAGAGCAAATCAGTGGATATTCAGATTTAAGAGAAGGCGGAAAGGATGTGAGACTATAAGAGGCAGCATGAAGGAGTTCCTTCATGGTGATGGAACAAGGCTGTAATGCTGGTTATATGAACCTACCCTTGAGATACATGTCATAGTTTTATACATAAATACCTTAAAATATGAGTATATGCAAAAACTTGTGAAATCTGTTCTTTATTTGATAGTATTGTGCCAATCAGCTCCTTCCATAATCCACTCTAGTTGTTTAATAAGTCACCATTGGGGAAAGCTGAACATAGGTATTCATGAACTCTCTGTACTATTTTTGCAACTGATGATTCTATAATTATTTTAAAATGAAAATTATTTCAAATTTTAAAACTATAGAATATGTATACATTTTAAAACTTAATGGACATATTAACAACAGACAAGTCACAGAAAAAAAAAAGAGAATTGTTGATCTGAAAGACTGATCTGAGGAAATCACCCAAAGCCCATCAACCGAGGAAGACAAAGAGATGAAAAGTACAAAAACATTGAGACATGGAGGACAAAGCGGTGTTCCACGTAAGTCTGATGGGAATTGCAGATAGGAAAAACAGAGAAAATGTAGGAAAGAAGCTATCTGAATAGATCATGCTGAGCTTACAAAACTGATGAAAGACATGAATCCATAGATTCAAAAAGCCCAACAACTTGCAAACTGTGTAAATAACAATACACTCACCCTCAAACATACTACAATCAAACTATAGAATACCAAAGGAAAAGAGATTCTAAAAAAACAACAGGCATGGTTCACTTTATCTGTTGCTAATCATTCTTTTCTTTTCATTGAAAAACAAACTGCCTGGTGCTTTCTCTTGTATTTACATTTGAAATCTGCTATCCAAATACACCAATAACTCAGAATATCTATAGTTTATTACTTTGGGGAAAAAATGAAAAACACTCTGCACTGCTTAAACTTTTGTGCAATCCTGGTAGTAAGAGCTGAGTAAATCTGACAGGCACATGGTCCTTGCTGGCCAAGGACCAATCAACAGACTGTAAGTCTGCTTTAATTTCACTCAACTTGTTTTCACTGCTATAAATAGTGAATAAATCAAACCCACCCTTCCTCCCAGCTCAGTCTGCAGCACAGTGACAGCTCAGTGTAAATACCCTTCAATTAATTTGTTGGGCACTCAGATGGTACAGGAGAAGGCAATGGCACCCCGCTCCAGTACTCTTGCCTGGAAAATCCCATAAAAGCCTACCAGATGGAGGAGCCTCGTAGGCTACAGTCCAGGGGGTCACAAAGAGTCAGACACGATTGAGTGACTTCACTTTCACTTTTCACTTTCATGCATTGGAGAAGGAAATGGCAACCCACTCCAGTGTTCTTGCCTGGAGAATCCCAGGGACGGGGGAGCCTGGTCGGCTGCCGTCTATGTGGTCGCACAGAGCCGGACACGACTGAAGTGACTTAGCAGCAGCAGCAGCAGCAGCAGATGGTACAGGTTTAGCTCCGCACACCACGTCTACCTGAGGTGCCAGGCTCTGACTTAGAACTGGGGAAATTAGTGAAGAGAGAAAATTTAGCTCTTTTTTTCTTCTTCTTCCCCTTCTCCTTTTCCTATATTTTTAAAAACAATTTTCTCCCTCCTCCAACCCCACCCCTTCTTCATCTCTTTTACCTAGTGAACATGAAACTTCTCTGTGAATCAGGCAATTTCATTCAAAATGGGGAGATTTACAATATAGAGCAATGGGCTGTTTCTGACTCTTCTATAAAGCTCTTAAGTCTCTGAGTCTTGTTTTTACCCATCTCTAAAATGGTGCAAAAATAAAACCCTGTAATTCTGCTTATGTCAGAAGAAATACAGTGTTACAGCCCAACACTTCACAAACATGTTTTACCATTGTATTCCACTGCAACATAAGCTGTAGGGGAAATGAAATCATTAAAATTTTTAATATATTTTTCAACTGACACTTGATTAATAAATCAAGTTGAAAATAAAAAGACAGTCCTTAAGGATTTATTGAGACACTGTGGAAGGATTATTTATCTCTTCCTGTTTGATTTTTGGTGAATGAGTAAAGGGTGAGAGGCCATTTCCTTTGGAGTTGGCCGAAAGTAGGACTGCATACATGGAGCAAATAGAGACACATGTACCCCAATGTTCATTGCAGCACTGTTTATAATAGCAAGGACATGGAAACAACCTAGATGTCCATCAGTAGATGAATGGATAAGAAAGCTGTGGTACATATACACAATGGAATATTACTCAGCCATTAAAAAGAATACATTTGAATCAGTTCTGCTGAGATGGATGAAACTGGAGCCGATTATACAGAGTGAAGTGAGCCAGAAAGAAAAACACCAATACAGTATACTAACACATATATATGGAATTTAGGAAGATGGCAATGATGATCCTGTGTGCAGGACAGCAAAAAAGACACAGATGTGTATAGCGGACTTTTGGACTCAGAGGGAGAGGGAGAGGGTGTGATGATTTGGGAGAATGGCATTGAAACATGTATAATATCATGTAAGAATCGAAATGCCAGTCTATGTCTGATGCAGGATATGACACGCTTGGGGCTGACGCGCGGGGATGACCCAGAGAGATGTTAT